>NW_022589704.1:82876961-82932469 GCF_004348235.1 Phoca vitulina
AAAGAAAGAAAGAAAGAAAGAAAGAAAGAAAGAAAGAAAGAAAGAAAGAAAAAGAAAGAATGAAAAAGAAAGAAAGAAAAAAAGAACAAGCTGTTGGTTGGTAACACATTTTAAATATCTTTGCTTTGTCTCCTGAAAACATTTCCATTAGTACATAATGAAAAATTTCGAGACAGGCCAAATAGCTACTATTTGGTGAGCATCAACGGAGTACCAAACCACATGTTAGGCATGTCATACACAAAACCTCACTTATATCTTACCATTCTCAAGAGTTTGTATAATTATGTCCATTTACAGATGAGGAAACTGAAGTCGAATAGTATTTATTATGTTGTCAAACTTTATATTCAGCCACCAAATTCCATAATTTCTCTCCCTACACTGTGTTGCCGCGAATCAACAAATAATATAATATGGAATAGTATTCTCATATAATGTAACCTATTAATAAGTGCCTAACTACACCATAGCATGAGATTATTTGTTTTTAAGAATATGAAACAAAATTTAGGAGTACAAACAGTTTGATAGAATCAATTACAAAACAAAAACAATAAAGATATATTTCAAAGTAAATCAGACATTCTTCAGAAATTATTTCTACTGTAGTTAGCATTAATGGCAGATAATATCATGAATATTAAAGTGAGAAATTAAAATTGGACAAAAACGGAACAAAGAAAACAATGTGCTGAAAGTAGAGGTATTGGGGAAAAACTGCATAATCATCTTAATAAGGTATATCCTGCTAAGTAAAAAAGGAAAGTGAAAAAGAGAAAAAGGGAACAAAATAAAAGAGGTTTCTGTCAAGGCAGCCTCTTTATTTTATTTGTGTAAGATCAACTATTTAAACATTTATGCCAGTCCAAAGTGAAGGGAAAGAAAATGACCTAAAATTTTAGAAGTGTCAATATCGCTTCCAGGTAGACAAAAGCTGCTTTTAAAATGATTAGATTTCTTTTTTGAATAAAAATGTCAACTTTAAAAATAATAAACTGATTTTTAAAAAACAATGTTTCAAGAATGAATATTCAGACAATGGAAAGTAAAAAGGGGTGTGAAACGATATGATCTTTAAGCCCAAAAATCTATTGTGGGGAAAGAATAAGTAAATACAAATAAAATGGAATTGACTCTGGAAGGTGAATTATAGAAAAGACTCTTTTAAAGAGAGTAGTAACAACTCAGTAATAAAAATAAGTGTGCATAGAATAACAAGGTGTCCCTATTCCCTACACTTCTTTTATACTAATATTTACATCTTTTATATACTTACGTGCAATAAATTTTGTGTACAATCCCTCAAAATCATATGACCTTTCTCCTATTGTGTTCAGGAATGCATTTAGCACATAAAAGTACTCATATATATCATACATGCCAACATCTGGATGCCTATTTCCACTATTAATTAATATAAAACATTGAAATGGAAAAAAATTTCATAGTTTCTAATCATTCAATGTCATTACCATTTCTCACAAGTAAACTGATGTTCTGGAGCTGTTACTCCACCTAGGAGTCCTTCTATAGAGATAATATTTACGTCACTCCATTTTGACCCTTTCATTTGCAAGTCTCCCGAGTCTGAGGAAATGGGTGTCTCTATTGGGACTGTGATTGGGAAGCTCTGAATTAGTGGCATTCCTGGTAATGTTTTGCATTTATTTTTATGTCAGTAGTGAAAAGCATTACTATTGTTTAATCTTATCTCCACTCCAGAACTAAAGGGAGTGTATTATGTGACTTCCTTCCTTTGTTGTCCCCAATAGCAGGGGTCAGGTTCTACTTTAATCAGCATACACTGGAAAGGAACACAAACAAGAGTAAATCAAGCTAAAAATAGTCATCACCTCTTCACATCACTGCTTTGAGTACAACCAGGCTTCTCTCACATCACCTCACTTACGTGCTAAGAGTAAGGCCTGAGCATCTCTGTGGGAGGCTGCATCACCATGCTGGAGTCCCTGACATGGTCACTTTCACCAGCTACAACTGCTAGTGTCTGAAATTTAACTCGGCTCATATCTGAAAATGAACAATGGAGGACCATGGGAAACTTCCTCGAACCTGTCACTCCGCCTCCACTATCCATCACATAGGAAACATGGAGTTGTTCAGTTTACATAGACAGCTACCCCCCACCCTTGAAGATATTACTCAAGAAACACACTGAATATCACCAAGAACACAATCTGGGAAACGGAATCATGATTCTAGACTTTTAAATGAATCACACAGGAAGCCCTAATAAATGAGATCCTTTAAAAGAATTTTACTCTATTAAACAAGCCATAATCATATTTAAATGAGGCGGTGAATATATTTTAGAAGTGTTTTAAAATTTAAAATGTTCAGTAGATTTTTAATCATGAGAGATGTAAGTTTATATAACCGTTCTTTGCATTCAGTTAGCCAAGGTCAATTTCCATTTTTTCATAGAAATACTGTCTATCATTCTATTGAAAGATTGATTATTCCTCTTCAGAAAATAGGGATGATGCTTAAGAGTTGGTAGCTTCCTAGATTGTACTAATGATGACAGATATGATATGACAAATGTCTAAATCACTATCAGTACTTGAGCATAGTGTCCAGTTATGAAGGATGGAGACACAGTGGGACCAGGTTTAAGTAGACAAATGCATGCTAGAGATTTTATACCCTTCATTAACCTTTCACAACATTCTGACTGATAGAAAGTATAATATCCATTACATACTTGAGGATACAAAGTAGAGAGAAAGTAAGTATCTAATGGGGGAACACAGATACTAAGTGTTGAGCTGGTATTTGAACCTTCCACTGTTGCCAATTCCAGACATCAGCTTTGTTCTGTTTGTTGTTTTCTCTCTCTAAGCCATGCAGGTTATATGTGAATATCAGGTTCCTTTGAGGAGAGAAACTCTCAGTCAGGCCTAGTGGGTAGAAATGGACAAGTGTGACCTGATAAAGTAACTGTGCTTTGTGGCCATCCGTGCTCTTCCAGGTACAACATAGGAGGGAACACAGGGGTCTGGAAATGCAATTAACTACTCCAAAAGCTTGCTGCCCATCGCTACTCTGACATTTAAGATTTCTGACAACTTGTTACCTTTTTTGTCTCCCCTTGAAACGCTCTTTACTAAAGGAACATAATCCTAGTGTCTAATTCATACAGTACTTATTAAGCTATCAATGAACTTGTCACTAGGACATTAATTTGAGTTTAGAAATAAATTACGTTATTTAACTTTTAATGTCTCGGTGTCTTTACTCATGAGCAGAAAACTCAACTCTTATTTATTAAGAAATTGCTTTCAAAGCTTCAAAAGTATTTCCCCTCTCTTTGGAAAAAAAAAAAACAAAAAACAAAGTATAATGTTTAACTCTCCAACAATACTTATCTTGTTTATATATCAAATCATGGAGATTATCATGTCTTTTTTTAATTCCCATTTGTGTATTTCCTTTGGTGCAATGGTATAACTTTCATTTTAAGTATGGAATTTCAACATAAATTGCAAAACAAATCAATCTCCAATAGGTAAATAAAAAATGTGCAATGAAGCTAAAAATATCTTCCACCAAGGTGCTAGTTGGCTGTGTTGCTTAGCTACCCATGACCAAACAGGCTGACAGCACCATGAACTCTCTGGCTGAGCCGGGTGTAATTACCAACCAGATTTCCATTTCATTAAGTTCCACTTACAAATCTTGAGAATTTCAAAATGTGCATATTTAGAAGATTTCACCATTGTAAATGAGGACAAGATTTATTTGTTAAAAAAATGATATTCCACAATGTGTCTGTGAGTAACAACTAAAACTTGCAAAGGTTGAAATAATGACATTTTTCAGAGCAAAATTTTGTTTTTAAAGGAAATAACTATAGTCAAAGAGTGAGGGAGCAGGAATATTTTTCTTTTTTATCATGAAAATTGCCTTTCATTTTTGTTTTATATACAAATATAATTATGAATGGAAAACTTAGGTCTTCTTTGTGTTCTTGAAAAACTACAAACCATTGATTTTTCTTTTCCATCAGAGGTAATCTTTTCATGCTTTTGTCCCCAATTCTAATGTTTAAATGGAGGTTAATTTCTCAAATATCTTAGATGATTTATCAGAGTCCTGTGCGGAGAACACAGTAATTCAGTTCATCAGACAACAAAGCCCATTAGCGGATATTACCAAGTCACTACTAAAAGGCAAGGATAAAGGAAATGCAGAGATTCATATCCCTTCATAATTAACACACAACGCTTTGAGTGCAGATTACAGTAGGATTATGGTGAATTAAAGAAGTACATTTGATGCTCAGTTTATAGATTTCTTATTGTTTATCATACTTATCTGAAATATATATGCATTCATTTAATTCTATAAGCATATAATTGAAACAAATAGCTGAAATCCATTTATATCATCTGAAAGTAAAAAAAAAATTACGTTTCAAGCATATTTGCATCCATTTACAACCTAATAAACTGGACAACATTTTACTGCCCATTTCCTCTATTCTCTGTAGACACAGAACTTTTGTTCCAATGATTCTGGCTGAATTTGTGTTATTTTTTAAATAATTTTTTAGCATATTTATCAAAGTAATACATGCACAAGGCAATACAGCCCATAGTACAAATAAGTGTATGGAGAAAATAAATAGTCTCTGGCTTCTTTCCTTACCATAACAGTGGTGTGCTCCCTATTCTTTTTTTCTTTTTTCTTTCTTTATTTTTTTAGTAGTTATGATGTTTTGTTGAGATTAAATTCATATACATAAAGGGAACCACTTTAAAGTAAACAATTCAGCAGCATTTAGTACATTCACAATGTTGTGCACACTCTGTCTCTACTTAGTTCCAAAACATTTTCATCACTCATACCCAGTAAGCAGTTGCTCCCCGCTGTCTCTTGCCTCCAACCCTGGCAACTGCCAATCTATGTTCTGTCTCGGTGGATTTACCTATTCTGGACATTTCATATGAATGGAAACATGAAATATTTGACAGTTTGTGTCCAGCTTCTTTCACTTAGCATAGTATAATAATGTTGAGCTTAATTCTTCTGGAAGGAACTCTCATAATTTTTTGAAAATATACTCTTATATCTATGTCAGACAGTATCTGTTGATTTCTTAATATGAAGTAAGAGCATTTGTCCTATATTTACACCTCCCCCTTCTCATTCTAGTGAATTGCTTTACTCTTACTAGTTTTTCCATTGGTTACTACTGTAATTTAAGTGATATTTATTTATTTATTTATTTATTTAAAGTAGGCTTCATGCCCAGCATGGAGCCCAACATGGGGCTTGAACTCATGACCCTGAGGTCAAGACCAGAGCTGAGATCAAGAGTCAGATGCTCAACCAACTGAGCCACCCAGGTGCGTCTTAAGTGATATATTCAAACTCATATTTTTTCCCCTCTTTCAGTAGTATGTTCTGACTCCATATTTTGCAAATTGGGGGTATTTGAACTACTCCTTTCTCCTCTTCCTTTCTTCCCTTTTGTTACATCTCATCTTGTCTGTTACACTGCACTTTTCCATTGTCAAAATGCATGCATTTATTTATTTTTCAAATGTTTATTGAGAACCACATTTATTATGGACACACTTCATTTTCGTTTGCTTTATACTCAGACCATGATTTTCTTACATATTTTCCTTGCATGTGTGTTTTTCTGAGCATTTGTAATTTTCGTTTTATCTGTCATCTGACTTTTTCAGCTCTCCAATTTTTTTCTGACCTTTCAATCAGAAATTTTCATTCCTCAAGACCTTGTTTTCTTTATCAAACTTTTCCCTGGAGGCTGTAATCCTCCTTCTATCTGGAACATTTACCTTTTTCCTTGTTATGAGCTTTTACCCTAATGCTCCCCTTCACAGATGTGCACAACTGCATTTATTGTTTCCTAGCTTACATACATCCATTTGGGGGTGGGGGGGCGTGGGCGGTTATTCCTTCATTTTGCTGTAATTTATCTTCAAATATTTCCCAATGAAAAAAAATGCATTGGAGGTAAGTTTTCTGTGGTCTTAAATGTTTTGGGGTTTTTTTTAAAGACTTTATTTATTTGACAGAGAGAGAGAGAGCACAACTAGGGGAGGGGCAGGCAGAGGGAAAAGCAAACTCCCCCTGCGCAAGGAGCCCGATGTGGGACTGGATCCCAGGACCCCGGGATCATGACCTGAGCCAAAAGGCAGACGCTTAACCAACTGAGGCACCCAGGCATCCCCATGGCCTTGAATGTTTAAAAATCTTTCTACTTTTATTTTACTTGAATGACAATTTGTCTGGGTATAAAATTTGGAAAGCATCACATCTTTTCCTTCTAGCGTTCAGTTGCACTGATGAAAATTATAATGCCAGGATGATTTTGTTTTTATAGATAATTTTTTTCCTTCTCCACAAGTTTTAAAAATCTCTGGTTATCTTTAGTGTTCTAAAATTTTAACAGTATTTTCTAAAGTCATTAATTCTTTTGTTCTCATTGACAGAGTAACTAGGGAAGCCTTTAATGTTGCCATTGCATATATCTTTCCACACCCTTTTTTTTCATATTCTGTATTTCTATTTTATATTTTCCAATTTGTTTGCTTTTAAATTATGTTACTTTTTTTCTGTTTTCCAGTCTTACTGAATTTTACAACAGACTTTTT
The DNA here is from genome assembly GCF_004348235.1 of Phoca vitulina. Classification (NCBI taxonomy): domain Eukaryota; kingdom Metazoa; phylum Chordata; class Mammalia; order Carnivora; family Phocidae; genus Phoca; species Phoca vitulina. The sequence continues at coordinate 82,883,612 of NW_022589704.1, forward strand.
ATTTTCAATCTCTAAGAGCTTTTTCTCTTTTCGTTTGATGTCTTTTGTTTGTTTGTTTGTTTGTTTTAAGATTCTATTTGTATTTTCTGGATGTAATATATCTCCAATTCCTTTTTAGTGCATTAGATTCTTGATGAGTATCTTCTCTTGGGGGGTATTCTACATGAGAACCATGAACTGATCTAATCTCTTGCTTTGTTTTACATTGAGCAGAGGTCATTTGTTCAGGCTTTTGGGCTGCAACTCCATATGTGTCAAAATGAAAGGGATTTTGTTTTAGAGCACCAAAATGCAGTAGAAAAATTTTGGCCACCCTGAGATTTTTGTCCAATTTGTTTAAAAAATAGATATTTGGTAGTTTGCCTGAGTATGCAGTATAGCCTGTGATCTCATCTTTCACTCTCTTCTCCCTTTTCTTTCTTTCTCTCTTTGTGCATGTTTGTGTGTGTGTGTGTGTGTGTGTGTGTGTAGTGAGGAAAAAGTTGTTGCAGGGTTATTTCCAAGTACGGTTGTATTATTAACCCCCATGAATGCTCTAGTGGGCTCGCTGGCAGTAAAATTAACTTGGAGTCTAGAACTTCTTAGAAATTTTATTCAGAAGAACTTTCCCCAGTATTGACATGATTCAATCTCCCACCTCCTTCAAGTTGTTGCTCAGATGTTAGCTTCTCAGTCAAGATTATATTCTAATCACCCATGTACAATTGTAATCCACATCTCCTGCCAATGCTCCAGATCCATGTTATTCTTAATTTTTAAAATTCCATTTATAGTATGCTAAAACATACTATAATATGCTTATGTAACTCAGTAAATGATTTACTTATTTTTATGTTTTATACTCCATCTTTTTTTTTAGAAAGAGACAGCATATGAGTGGATGGGGAGGAGCAGTGGGAGAGGAAGAGAGAGAATCTTAAGCAGACTCCATGCCCACGTGGAGCCCAACACAGGGCTCGACGTGGGGCTTAATCTCATGACCCTGAGATCACGACCTGAGCCGAAATCAAGAGTTGGATGCTTAACCAACTGAGCCACTCAGGCACCCCTATACTCCATCTTTTGCTAAATAAATGGGATTTTGTTTACATATTTTAATCCATGACCAATTTAGTAAGCTGATGGAGAAATGTCTTTGCTCTCAATTTGGCTATTACAACCATTTTAATAGAAAACCATCCATTTATCAATTAATGACTTAGTGAAACAAGAAAACATGTTAGGACTTTTGCACAGTAGCACATTCTAACTAGAGGGAAAGTGGATCACCTTGTAATTTTGCTCCTAAGTGTAGCTCTTTTTCATATTCATTGCACATCCCTTGGCTTTCTGTTGGTTCATGACATTGCCATAGTGATTTTTTTTTATTATGTTATGTTAGTCACCATTCATTACATCATTAGTTTTTGATGTAGTGTTTCAGGATTCATTGTTTGCGTATAACACCCAGTGCTCCATGCAATATGTGCCCTCCTTAATACCCGTCACTGGACTAACCCATCCCCCCACACCCCTCCCATCGAAAACCCTCAGTTTGTTTCTCAGAGTCCATAGTCTTTCATGGTTCATCTCCCCCTCCAATTTCACCCCCCTTCATTTTTCCCTTCCTACTATCTTCCTTTTTTTTTTTTTTTTAAACATATAGTGTATTATTTGTTTCAGAGGTACAGGTCTGTGATTCATCAGTCTTACACAATTCACAAAGCTCACCATAGCCATAATGATTTTTTTAATTGAATTTTTCCGGTTAATATTTCCTTTGGATTCTATTTTTCTTGTTTAAAAAAATATTGAAATGTATCCCAAAAAGGAATATTGAGATTGAATAAGTTTGGTAGTTTAAAAAAAATGTGTTAGGAAGAATCGGATAATATCCTACTGGGATTACATAGAAAACCTGAAAGTATTCATATTTTTAAAGCCAGCAATAAGGAAATCTTAGTCTGTCAGCTAAAATCACCTAGCTGGGAAAGTAAGCCCAGGTTCTATACTCCTATGGGAAGAATGAATTAATTACAATCCCTCACTTAAAGTCAAAGAAATTGAATTTCTGTTAAAATATTGGAAGATGTTAACAAAATGTGCAAGGCTATCAGTTATTTCCAATGGTTAATTTCTTTTCAAGAATTACATTAGCTATTTTGTAGAGTAGAAGAATTCAGTTCAAATGGGTACATGTTGATGATTTTTAATCAGAATCATTTGTTCCAATGGGTGCATATTAGATGGTAATTAAGTCTCAAAAGTTTTATTATGAGGAATAAGATGTCTCAATATCTTGTGTGTGTGTGTGTGTATCAATGCTTTCAGGAAATATTGATAATTTTTTTAGTTAGAAAACACCTTTTTTAATCTAGGAAAATGTATACCTTTTCCTACATATGTTTTCCTACTTTATTAAGCATTAGTTCATCCACAGAAATAGTCACATGCTTCATTGCCCTTCCTTTCAATATTCAGTACAAAAAATTTAAGTGTTGCTCTCCCTTTTTTTGACATTAGAAACATGTAAAAGATGTTAGTGATAAGAGAAAAAAGAGCTATTATCATAGTTTCCTGACAGATATAAAAACAGATAATCTCCTTTCTTTACCAGAATGACATAATTAATTGAGCATGCAATGTGTGCAGAGTATTGCATTTGCTCTTTAGAAATTTTTCAAGAATTTAGAGGCTTTTGGAGGCATCTGAGTGACTGAGTGCCAGTCAGTTGAGCGCCCGACTCCTGGTTTCTTTCAGGTCATGATATCATGGGTAAACTCTGGGCTTAGCAGGGAGTCTGCTCAAAAGATTCTCTCCCTCTGCCCCTCCCCACCCCTTTCTCTCTTTCTCTAGAATAAATAGATAAATAAATCTTAAAAAAAAAAAGAATTTAGAGGTTTTTTTGCCCTCCAGACTTAAAATTAAAATAAATATTTTTAAATAAATGACTTTAGTTACTATATTACTTATCATTTATTTTATTTACCTTTAAAATAAAATAAATAAAGGGATATGATATTCTTCGAATGGGTTGAGCTAGCTCATCTTTCCCCAGGTTTTTAGAACTCTGTTTTCCTATCTTTCCTCCTCCATTTTTCTTCCCCTGCTCATTGTAACAGAAGCAGGAGTGATTAGTGCCTTGAATGAAGTGGATGGGCTTTCAGTAAACAGCAATGGCTGTTGCTGCCACCACCACCATTTGCGTAGTTCCATGTTTCTTACTGCTACCTCTCCTACGAGGTTGTGGAATGGAAGAGGGGACTGAGGAGGGGAGTAGTTGCAGAAAACCCCTGTCCTGTATACCTCAAGCTCTCAAATCTAAAAAGAAAGAAGATTGCCATGGAGGCCCCTGGTTGGCTCAGTCATTTAAGCCTCTGACTCCTGATTGCAGCTCAGGTCATGATCTCAGGGTCATGAGATCAAGCCCCACATTGGGCTTTGTGCTGGGCGTGGAGCCTGCTTAAGATTCTCTCTCTCCCTCAGCCCCTCCCTCCCTTCTCTGTCTCTCTCTTTCTCAAATAATAATAATAATAATAAATTTTTTAAAAATTTAAAAATAAAGAAAGAAGATTACCAAAGTGGAAGCCCTTTTTATAATGGGAAAGAAGGCAGGGATACACAATAAACCAATACATTTTTTGCAATGAGGCTAAGATAAGAAACAATGAAGAAAAATGTCTCTAGCTCCAAGGCAGATCTGGCTTCTGATAAAAAACAATCGATTGGACAGAGCAAGTCTTCAATGGATGAAGGTATTTTAAAATTTAAAGGTATATCTTTTTTTGAGCTTAAGTTTCATTTTTGAGATATCTTTGCTACTTATGACACTACGAGTTGATAGAAGATCTTTAAATGACCATAGAGTTGAGGGTCCATATCTGGGTTCTCTATTCTGTTCCATTATCAACATGGATGGGACTGGAGGAGATTATGCTAAGTGAAATAAGTCAAGCAGAGAAAGTCAATTATCATACGGTTTCACTTATTTGTGGAACATAAGGAATAGCATGGAGGACATTAGGAGAAGGAAGGGAAAAATGAGAGGGGGGGAATTGGAGGGAGAGATGAAGCATGAGAGACTATGGACTCTGAGAAACAAACAGGGTTTTAGAGGGGAAGGGGGTGGGGGGATTGGTAACCCGGTGATGGGTATCAAGGAGGGCACGTACTGCATGGAGCACTGGGTGTTACACGAAAACAATGGATCATGGATCACCACATCAAAAACTAATGATGTATTGTATGGTGACTAACATAACATAATAAAATTAATAAAAAAGAAGATCTTTAAATGCATTTCTGAAAGCACAATTCTATTTAGTATTTTGTAATTTGCTTCAAAGACTATTTATTAGCTAACGTGTAAGTAAATGTGACTCCCGTCATTTCCGTATCATTTACTCATTCCAAACATCTTTTATGTAAAAATATTTATTGACTATGTACTGTGGGCTTTAAGCAACATGAGTGAATTCAGTAACTATCCCATTAGGTTATCTTTGAATGTATGTATGTATATCGGTGTAAGGGGAGAGAGAAGAAAAGAGCTTTAGGGGGAGGATTACCACAATAAAATGAAATTATTCTGGGATGCTTTCCCAAATGAGAAATTTAGAGAAGGAATAATAATGATAATAATAATAATAATTAAAGAAGGATGTGTAAAAATGTACTTAAGTTCAACAAAAACTGTTAAGAAAATAATAGGCTGAAATTACTCATTTCTCAAGAGAACAATTGTAATGCACATGAGAAAGTGGTAGTGAAGCAATTCTCTTAGAACCTTCCTATCTTAAACATGTGATCATCTTACCATGCCAAAATCTAGCCTTCTTAAATCTTGAATAAGCATGTTTCTTGTGGGAAAATCTGTTAGCTGTAGTCTTTGGACTTGCCTTTTTTGTAAAAATAAAAAAAATAAATGTCAGTTTGCTAAGTAAAAAGCAAATAATTATTGATAACAATGCTCTGAATCTTGAAGATTTGGGTGACAGAATTGTATGCATTTGACAAAACCCACTGATTGAGGTTGCCACGATTTGAACTTTTTATTGTTGTAAATTTTACATAAAAGGAAGGGTCAACTAATATTGAAATCTAGCCAAAGCATTCAGGAGGAAGTATAGTAATGCCTGCAACTTACTTGGAAATTACAACTATAAGATGGATTGATGGACCAAAGGGAAAACAATGATTAGACATGTGGTAAAGCTAGTTTAACAATATGTTGCTCGTACAGTCAATGTGCTGAATAGATGAAAAATATTGAAATATATGGAAAATTCTTCCAACTATTTAGTATATTTGACTTTTTTAATAATAAAAGGGTGGAAAAAGAAAATGGCACCAAACATCCATTAGTAAACAAATTAAAAACATGTCATATTCACATATTTTCATGTTTAACAAAATCTTCCAAATTTCTAAAGTACAAAAATCCCTAAATATTAAAATAAACATCCCAGTGAAATAATTTAATTCAGTATTTTGAACTGAAGGTGGTGGGCTTAAAATATAAGTGGTTTTACAAATTATAACCTAACATCTTCCACAATCAATTTAATCAATCGACAAGTCATTGTGGGTCAGGTATGGAATTGGAAGATACTCAGTGGGGTGGGCGGTGGGGTGAAGGGGGCATGGAAATGATGGAGCCTGGGGCCCTTTCCGGGATGCAGTTTTCCCATAAGATCTGAAGCGCTGAACCACTAGGGTTAAGTGGTCATGTGGTGGCATTCTCAAAGACAAGTCATAATTATACAAAGGAGCTGGTTTGGTTTCCATTTAAAATAGTTGAAAAATAGGGGCACCTGGGTGCCTCAGTAGGTTAAGTCTCTGCCTTTGGCTCAGGTCATGGTCTTGGAGTTATGGGATCGAGCCCCGTTTCAGGCTTTCCTTCTCCGTGGGGAGTCTGCTTCTCCCTCTCCTTCTGCTTGTGTTGTTGTTTCTCTCTCTCTGTCAAATAAATAAAATCTTAAAAAATTAAAATCAAATAACTGAAAAATAATAATTTAAAAAGAAATGCAATTTTTACAAAATTAAAATTTTCTTTTGAAACATGAGCAACCTTACCATTCTGAGCCAGTATGTCTATGGATATTTGTTTGCTTGCTTGTTTGTTTTGTGGGAATTCTGGAATCAGAATTGACATTCACAAATTCACAGTAAATCTATCTGCAATGTATACTACATCATAAAGTAGATCTGAAATCACACATAACTCATTTAAGAAATTCACTTGCTGATGTTTCTTTAAGAAAGATGTCTAAGAAGTTATTTACTAAACTTATTATTTGCCTAAGTGTATAAACACACTAATCTCCCAGGGGTGTTTATGTTATCCAAAGGTAAGTAATGCATTTGATGGGGGTGGGGAAGATAGCGAATTTGATCAGTGAACTCAATTATGGCCCCATTCCAAGGATTTCTACCTTTCTTTTACAAAAATAATAGCTGCCACACACCTGACACTTCTTCCCGAGTTTCTTCAATAAATAAGAAGGATACTTCAGAGCATGTGTGCATACTCACTCTGCCTTTTTGTCTCTCTCTCTCTCATTTTACAGCTCTTCTGGGTCCCCAGCTGATTTTCTTCGCAAGGTTAGTTGCTAATACATTCCTAGCACCCATGCATTATTAATGCTCACCGCTCTCCAAGGTGGCAGTGACAAATAGGAAGCAAAATCTACTGACTAGTGGGGAATGTACTTTTTAGTCATGCTTGAATTTTTCAATCCATTCTGCTTGTTGAGGATTTTTCAGTAGAGATTCTGTGACAGAATGTGCTTTATACCTCTCTTCTCCTTCACTCTCTCCCCACCTTTTTGTTTGTCAAAGCTAAGAGACATTCAGGTAGCTAGAGAAAGGATTACGCCTCAGGGCTTTGAGGAGGAGGCGAACAAAAAATACTTTTGATGGTTGCAAGAGCAGCAAGATCGCTGTTCCTCTTCGCATGTTGTAAGTGGCAGTTTTGATCCAAAAAGACTATGCATGTAGTCAAGTAAATTATACTATTTTAACGAGGTTATTCCAGCAGTAGTATTCGCAGAAATCATACCAAGTGTGTATCATGAGAAACACTGATTGTTTTAATGTGCAGCTTTCTTTCTTCAGATATAAAATCCTATTCACTTCACAATATAAAGAAGCAATCTGTGAAGAGATTCTGAGATAGTTACTGGGAACTATAAATCCCACCAGTGGTTTCTATTGCATTAGTTTAATTCAGAATTTCTGCATTTACAGTATTATACCTTTGTGCATGTAATGATGAGCTTTTAGAAAATACCTTTTAAGTGAATAAAAACTTAATTCACAGAGAACACAAGAACTGGAACTCCCCCAGCAACTGGAGTTGGGAGCAAACCCCTTTTTTAAAAAAAGTACATTTCCCCAGTTTGAAGATGGAAATAAAAATCTTTAACATCAAGTAGCCAATGTCCACAACACCCATGTTTGTGAATTCTTAAATATTCCATTTCAACCACGGTGATCACTAGTTCTCAGGTAAGAAAAATGAACATTTGGATAAATCAAAGGAGGGTTAGAACCAGAGAAGCAAGGGTAACACCATGGCCCTTTATATGCAATTTCAGTTTCTCCTAAGGGAAGAAAAAAGTACAAAAACTTGTTTGCTTGTCTATTGTCTATCAAATATTTTGCTAGGGGCTTTCAATATATTATCTCATTTAAATATGACACCTATCCCATGAGTTAGGTATCATTATATCTGCTTTACAATTAAAAATGAAAACTGAGCCAGTGCAATTTAGGAAGAGCCTAAAAAGTGGCCAAACTAATTCAAAACAAATCAATTTGATGCCAATGAAGGAATTCAAAGTCTAAGGAGGCAACAATTGTGTAGTGCACAGAACAGGGGCTTTGGCTTCAAATTAAGAAAAGAGAAAAAAAGAACAGCAACAGAAAATGACCATCAAAATTATTCAAGTGATCAAAATATTAATGAAAGTGTCAACTGTGAAACCAAATAAAACTATAACTCAATATGCCAGTCTGAACTAAACAAACATGGTTTGAAGTACACACCAAATCAGGAAGTTAAAACTCAGAATAAGAATGATGATAAAACTGAAGATATAAGGCTAGAGTTGACTAAAGCCATAAAAAATTTCAGGAAAAAGACAAAATCATCTCATAAAAGAAGACTAAGTTACAAGGTAGTCACGGAAAAGTAGATTTAACTGAAAATATACTAAGGGACTTTAAAGAATGAAAGCAACCAACATAATGGAGACAAAATAACTTACAAATGTCTAAAAGAAAGTAACAGATATCGGAGGAAGGCAAATAAATTATTTCTGATTTTTCTAGTCTGGCCCCATCCACTTGCACATTGCAGGGGATTTTCCTCGTGCCCCACTATCTGCTAACCAGGGAGCTCTGGTGTCACCAAACAGGACTTTCCTGTATCCCATGGCTAGGTCAGGCTAAGATTGAAAATGACACCGTTATTAAGATAAACCAAAGTGGGATTTAGGAAGGTAAAGACACAGTTATTTATCCAAGTGCCGATTTCACTGGGCCAACTGACACAAATTGTTTAAAAAGCAAGATTCTGCCCTCAACAGTTTCCAGTCTCATCAGGAAGATAAAATGAGGATACAGCTAAAAGCCCACACCACAGTGGCTCATTGCCTAGTGGAGATAGAGATTAAATTCTACCCCAAGTTCAGAGGTGGGAGAAACCATTACCATCTGGCGGGTAGAAGAGATCATCTGCTCCAAAGATGTTACAATTGCTTAAAATTGTTTTTTGCAACTCACTTTTTGGATTTCTTTTTTTTTTAAATGTTAAAAACAAAATCATCTCAGTCATGTTCTGGCCAAAATACATGTTTTCTCCTTTTTGTTTTCCCATATTTTTTTGCTATTCGACACTCCAAACATCTTTAATCTGATCTTAAAAATCAAATTCACTAATGACAGTAATTAAAAGGGCTATCATTCAAGATATTAAGTGGTACACTAGAAGCTCAATCTCTCCCCAAAGAATTTTCAAATTTATTTTAAAGAATGACAAGGTTGAAGTAATATGAATACAGTGTCTCATGGTTGCTAATTCAGAATACCACACCTCTTTGGGTATATACATTTCACATGTGTATTTTAAATCTGTCAGATTAAGGTGCATATCATGTGAACTAAATAAATCAGAAAGTGGGTCCTTCCTTCAAGATACCCATGTCACTCTAAAGTTCCTCTCTACCCAGTCACTGGAGCTCGTGTTTTAAAAACATATATGAGTTCATGTCATCGCCTTAATGAAAACTCTCTAAAGGTTTTCACTGAAGAGTCACAGCTTCAAGATACCACAGAGCAAACTCCTGCCTAACACCAGTTTCTGTCCCCTCCATGGCCTTTTTGGTGACACCTTTCCAGCAACACAACCTTCTTGCTGTTTCCTGAACAAACCAACTTCATCCTTAGTGAGGGCCATTGCCCAGCTCTCCCGCTGCTGGTGAGGCATTTTCCCCAGATCTTCATATAGCTCTTTGTCAAATATTAATTCAGATCCATTGCCAAAGAGAGCCCTTCCTTGGCCTTGCACCTAAAGTAATGCCAACTCTGCGCACTTCTGCCCTCTTGGTCCACAGAATCCCATTGCTCTTTGCCCTAATTTATTGTTTTCCTGATACCTACAATGGGTTTATTTGATCCCGTGTTTACTGTCTGTCTCCACCTCCCCTAAATTGTAAGCTCCATGTCTATCTTGTTCACTGCTCTATCTGCAGTGCCTAGAACATATTCAGCAAAGAAATATGAGAATCAAAGAATCGAGTGAATAAAAGAATAAGTATATGAATGAAGGTAGTGGCATTAGATTAATCTCACTCAGCCTTTCTCTTTTGTAGTGGTTACAAGGGAAGAGTAGTTTCCCTGTGGAAGGAAGACAGAGTTCTCTGTTCTTCTTATCTACTTCTCCTGGCTCGATTAGAACTGAGAGGGTGACTAAGGGAAATTAGTTGAGATATTGCCATGAACGGAATTGCCTAGTATTTAGTTTTATGTTACCTAACTGACGTTTCTTCAATCCTCTTCCTCCAGTAAACATTTCCATAGTTAATGGTGTTAAACATAAAAGAAGAAACAAATGCACAGACACAGTGTGTGGACAGTTTCACACTTACTGATAAGTAAAAATACCTGCTGTTTTGCAGCTGGCCGGCAGACACAAGAGAAGCTAGAGAATGTAGAAGGTGTTTCAGAGTAAAATGAGAGCTGAAAGATATTTTCCAAAATGGATTTTTTAAACCATTTCCAAGCTAAGCCACTCTTTTCCTCCTGCATTTCGACGACTTAAATTTTCTTCAACTCAAAACAGAGTTTAGGGAAAAATGACAACAAACACAAGGAAGACATAAAGTTCAAATTTAAAGGCTAGCAACTGTAAAGACACACATTTTTAAATGTCCTTGCATGAGTGGATTTTATTATTTCTTGCAGTGATTTAGATAGTAGGTAAGAAAGGGAAGTAGTCACTGGCCAAGCATAGATAGAAATACAACACTATAGGGGCGCCTGGGTGGCTCAGTTGGTTGTGTCTACCTTCGGCTCAGGTCATGATCCCGGGGTGCCCCATGCAGGGCTCCCTGCTCAGCGGGGAGCCTGCTTCTCCCTCTCCTTCTACCCTTCCTCCTCCCCTGGCTCACGCTGGCTCTTTCTCTCTTTCTCTCTCGTGCTCTCTTTCTAAAATAAATAAAATCTTAAAAAAAAGAAAAGAAATAGAATGCTACAGATCAGGAGCAGAACTGAGCTGTGCTCATTTCAGTCCTCAAATGTTTCCTTATTTAAAGTTTCCAAGTATTAGTTATGAATGTCACTTTTTAAAAATATTGGGAGGAAAAGTCCCTGATCAAGGCCATCAAAACAAAAGGAAAATTATTCAATCAATGTTAAAAAAAGGAAAGAATAATTATTATTGCTGAGGATGGAAAACAATTTAATATTTTCCTTGTTGTTCTGTTCTTACTGTTTTGTGGTTTTTTTTTTTTTTTTTTTTTTTTAGCTGTGGGTACAAATGGTATCTAGTCCATATGCAATAGACCGTGGGGCCCCTTCATGGTACCTCTCCTGGGAAAAGCAGCAATAAAGAGAGAGCTTGAAATGAAAATCATGAAGGTGAAGTCTATACTCAAAAGGATTAGAGAAGCTAAAATATTGATCATGTATGGTGATAAGCCACGTAACCTGTAAGGTGTGAATATCTGCACATATTTCTGAATGTCAAAGCCATACACTTAATGCTAGGGAAGGTTTTGTAAGAAAGCATGTAATTTGTTGCAAGGCAAATGCAACACTGCATTTCATTGTCATAGGTTACTATTTCCCACCCAGAATCTGTAGCTGTACCTCACGCAGGCACTTCCAGATTCGTTCCTGGATAGGTTCACTCAAAATCTGCAGCATGGAAGAAAGGGAGAGAGGGAGAAGGAAAGGGAGGAGGAGGGAGAAAGCTAGGTGGAAGGGGGAAAAAAAGAGAGAGAAGGAAAGAGAAAAGAAGGAGGGTGGGAGGAGAGGGGGAGTCAAGGAAGGAAGGAAGGAAGGAAGGAAGGAAAAAAGTTATCAACCACAAAAACCATGGGTTTATAAGGGAAACTAGTCAAATAGACTTTTTGGCAAATATGCTATTCAGTTTAATGAAGAAATAGCTTGAAGTGTATTTATATAGATTTCCTCTGCTCACTCTAATTCCATTGGTCTAAATTCTATCAGTTCTTCAAAATTCATCTAAAAGTCACATTTCTTTCTTATTCCAGAAACTATTTCCCCAATACTATAAATCTATATTTTGCAAAAAAAAAAAAAAGTAGCTTGATATGTATTTATCCAAAGAGTCTCATTCTATAGTGGAATCCACTATAGAAGACTTTGAAAATGTTGTAAAACTTTGGCCTGCTAGTTCTGTCAGAAGCCCTGTCCATGCAGACTTGAATGTTTAGGGAGAGGAGAATATCATGATATTGCTTACAAGGGTGACAAGTGCATCACCTAAATGTTGAGTAGCCTGACCTTTCTTTGCTTTTAAAGAAATTTTACTAATGTCTCTAAAACCAAAATATTAATCTAGGTGGGTAATATGTATGTTATTTAAGGCATAACTATCTGTAGAAATAGATATTTAAATATAAAATCAACAGACACTATGTGGTTGCACTTATTTTTTTGCCTTTAGTATGTACCACTGGGACTCACCATTACTATCACAGGCCATGATTAAGTAGCATATTCCCAGAGCCCATCTCCATTAGGAACACAGAGGCCCTGTCACTCTAGGTCATCTGTGAAAGTGAAGAAGGCACAAGTGTAGAAAGGCCAAAGAGGTCTCTCTCCCTAGGTAAAAGGTTTAATGCCATCTTTATCATGCATTTTAACCCAATGGTTTTGTCATAATCTCTGGGGAAGTTTCCCATTTACTTAATAAATTATTTATCAGTTACAGTATCTATAACATAAAAGAATTTGTTTATACACAATTTCCTGCATAATTTTAATTGAAGTGCTTCATGTAACTTCTAGTCCTTTCTGAGGTCTGTAGTCAGTGATTCTTAAATAGCAATGAGAAAATGGTATAGTGAGGTTAGGTAACTTGTTCCAGTTGGAATAGCTATGTATACTCTTAATACAATAGGGATTATTTTCATGCTTTTATTGGCATTACACTGAAAGCATGGGCTATATTTAAGGTAATCATACAATCTGTGGTCCAGGCCAGAAAAATTTTGGAATAAAAGAGGGCATCAATAATACACCAAGAAAACAGGAGCTACACACAGCATGTCCCAGGCAAATGGATATACGGTCATTTAATTATCTCATGATACCACCAAAGGAAGCTCCATGGTTTTAACTAAAAGCTGGTTTATTACCGAAAAAATGCACAGGTCAGGGGAAAATCTAGATGGGTCAATGTAAGTTCACTAGGTCTGGGGGAACGTCTGAGATAAGAGGAGGACATGTTAAATTTATGCTTTTCCCTTTAACAGTTTTGCTTTGACATTACACATAACAATAAAATCTTATAATTTTGGGAAAAATGATTGATCTACATTTTTCTTTACTCTAAATATCAATTCCTTTTTTAAAGATTTATTTATTTGAGAGAGAGAGAGAGTGAGCAGGGAGAGAGGCAGAGGGAGAGAGAGAATCCTTGAGCAGACTCCCCACTGAGTGCAGACCCTGATGAGCACTGAGCTCTATCCCAGGACCCGGAGATCTTGACGTGAGCCAACACCAAGAGTCAGCTGCTTAACCAACTGAGTCACCCAGGCATCCCTATTAATTCCTTCTTAAAAAGCATTTGTTAAGCTCTAGAACATTCATTTATGCGATTCTTCATGTAACTATCATTAATATTTACTTTGGCCAAGCACGGGTACAAGTGCAAGGACTACAAATATGAATAAGATAAGGTGACTATCCTCAAGAGGTCACATAAGAACAAGAAAGCCAGTAGCAAACAGTGTAACAGGTATATAATGATGTTAAAAATTCACAAAGCATGTGATGGAAGCTTCCTGAAGAAGGCAATTGTTGGCTGATAATCTGCAATCTGTGAAGGAACAAGGAAACAAGAGAACTCACACAGAAGAAACAAGGAAACTCACACAGACATGGTCTTGCCCCATAAAAATGATGACCCAAATCTAGCTTATATTAGAGGTGGAGGGAGAGAATGGAAACCAGAATGAACTGGGTATTGAACATATGAAAAATTTAGGGAGTGACAAGCAAAAAAGATTTTATCTTAAAAGTATATAATATAAATTTCAAAAAAATGGACACAGAATTTTCCTTTTCCAATGTATTTTCAACTCCTTGGAATCAGAACTGGCATAGTGACTTCCTATGACAAATGGAAGTTGGAAGAAGCTGTTCATGTTTTAAATTTGAGATTTAAGAGGCCTTGCACGCTTCCTCTTGTTCTGAGGACCCCTGATACTTCAACATGAACAAGACACAGGTAACCTCTTGGAGGATGGAAGACTCCATGGGGAGGAGCTACATCCCTAGCCAACAATCAGCTAACTCCCAGCTGACACAGAACCTGACTGTAGAGGTGTAAGGGAGTCCAGCAGAGACCAGAAAATCATCCAGCTGAACCCAGCGCAAGTTGTCAAATGCAGTTGTAGACTAAATAAATAGTTATTGTTTTAAGCCACTAAGTTTTCTAGTAATTAGTTAGTTTTCTAACTGATTTAATGTATGTATAGATATATCTATACACACACACGCAGACACACACACACATGGATACATATGTGTGCATTAACATATGCATATATGTATGTATCATTAGGTTTATATAAATAATATATAACATAACAATATAATTATGCACATGTGGGCATATTCTAGATCTCATATATGCATGTACATTATATACACATGTATTTAAATAAACACGTATGTCTATATGCATGCATATAGACATATAAGTCTATGTACATGTATATACTTATATGTCTATATACATACAACATATGTGTATATACTGACATATACATACACACATACACAAACTATTGTTCTTGTTGAAATCTTTACTCACAAATTATACTTACCAAAATGACAAATTGTAATTCTTTTATAATTTTGTATAATCCTTTTATAATTCTAAATTATGAAACATATTATTCACTTGCTGTTGGACCACATAATTCCCAAGCACTTTCACACTCCTTTTTCCAAATATGTGATTGGTTCTGAGGAAGCAGGCAGAAGCTCAAGGAATGTGAATTTTAACAAAACTCCAAAGCCTTACATTCACTTTCCTCTTGCAACCTACCAGGAAGAGCTTACACCAAACACTTGCATACCCAAAATAGCTTAGATAGGTGACAGAAGTATTTCTTATTTTGGCTGGTGGACCTGCTGCTGGATATGTTGGTATGTGGGGAATGACTGCTAAAAGGAGGTGCCTAGGTATTGATCATTATTGCCTCAGCGGATACAAAACAGTGCTAACTGGGTTAAAAGGAGAGGAAAGAACACAGTTGGGGGGAAATGTGGGGACTAGTGGAAGAAGTGCCTTCAAAGATGCTCAGGTTGTTTATTCCCTTTCTGGAAATTTAATAAGAATTGCTTTCATATATTCAAATAACTTGAGATGTATCTGGGTTAACACATATTTCTTGAAAAAACGTTATGTAACATATCTCTATGTAAATTACTTTGATTAGAATATCTAAACTCTGTAATTTGAGGAAATAGGAATTTTGGCTGGAAGTTTAAGGAGAAGAGAGGGAGAAAATATGTAGAAGTTTTGCATCTCCATGAGGTAAGTTACCCTAGGTTAATCACGTCCTATACTTTCTAACTTGGGAGTAAATGAGTCAGAGCAAATTGAGACCATAGAATTAGGTATTCCAAATGTGTCATTGAAGATGAATTAAGATGGCCTAGAGACAAAAAAAGAAAAATTAAAACATTAAATCAATATAGAAAATAAATGAAATATTGGAATCATAAATAGCTCAATCCTAGGTCCTCTTCCTTTTTACATTTTCCTTTCACTCCACAAAACCACTTTTTTTGCCCAGGATTTTCTTAATTGGCATGCCAGTGACCCTCAAGTTTATATTTCTTAACAAGAAATCTCTTTTGTTCTCTCTATTTGTATATCCATTTGAATATGTTACTTTTAAATGTCATAAAGACATCGCAAACTCACTGAGTCATTAATTGATATTATCATCTTTATATCCAGATTCGATTATCTTCCAGTTTCTTTTATTATTGAATGACCCTGGCATCCATCCAGTCCTGTGAGTCAGAACTCCATGCGTTACTTTTGATACTTGGCTTTTTCTCACCCCAGATCCAATATTTTATTAGGTTCTATCAGTTTCACTTTCCAAAACCCCTGACCCACATTCACTGCAATCCATCTATCTTTATTGCCTATCGTATCTTGTCTGGGTTACTTCCATGGCCTCCAACTTTCTTCTCTTCATCGACTCTTATTCCTCTAATCTTCCCTCTCCACCGAACTAGAGTGATCTTGTGAAAACACAAATGTGATCATTTACTCAAAAATCTTCGATAGGGGCACCTGGGTGGCTCAGTCTGTTAAGCGACCAGCTCTTGGTTTCAGCTCAGGTTGTGATCTGAGGGTTGTGAGATCAAGCCCCAAGTTGGGCTCTGCACTGGGTATGGAGCCTGCTTGAGATTCTCTCTCTTCTTCTGCACTTCTCCCCCAGCTCTTGCACACACACACTTCTTTCTCTAAAATAAATAAATAAATCTTTAAAAAGTCTTCAATAGTTTTTCAATTTTTTTTATTACCAAGACAAAAATGTTTATTATTATCTAGAGGGCTCTGAACCCCACTTCTCCAGCCTACACATCATCCCTCTACATTGAGATATTGAGATGATTTAAACAGAGTGGAGAGTAAAATAAATCTGCAATTTACTCAGTGATACTTTTGATTCTAAGGGCAGTCCCCTTTCCTCATTTGTCTTGCCCGCTTTGCTTCCAACGACCTCCCATTTCTGTTCTCCAGTTAGTTCCTACTCATTTTTCAGATCTCAGCTGAGATGTTGATTTCCTCAGGAAAACATTTCCTGACCATCATATTTTGGCTAGTAAAGTCCCCCTGCTTAACTCTATCTTTCATATTACTTTTCCTTCAGAATAATTGCCACAATTTGCAATTATATGCATTTTTAATCGTTAGATTACTGTCTGTCTAGATTTGTGCTGACTAATATGGTAACCACTACTCATGTATCACTACATAAACTTAATTTAACCACAAATTTTTTTAAATATCATTTCCTCAGTCATACTAGCCACATTTCAAGTGCTCAGTAGTGCTAAAGAAAAATCAGAGTTGGGCAGTAAATTGATAAGAAGATTTCAATCAGGACTATTGCAATAGGGGAAGAGAAATCTCTACTAGCATAAGGCTCAATTCTGAATACAACATGAGAAAATGGGCATTTATAGTCAAGGATCAGGGTGGGGGTTCAATGGAAAGAGGAAACATCAAAGGTACCAGCGAATTCTGGCTAAAGTGACCTAGCAGGATTCTTGCCGAAGACAAGTCAGAGGGATCAAATGTCACCAGGGGTTTGGTAGAGGATGAAGAACCCACTTAGATACTGAGGCCAATTAGAAATGGAAGATGAGGGATTCTAGCTGAACCAACTTGGTAGGATTCTTGCTAAAATTGGACAATGCAGAGACAAATACAGAAGTCCAATGTGAAATGTTTGGGGGAGGCCTATTTTAAATGTTTGGGGGAGCTTAAGCAGAGTTTGGTCAAAGAAAGAATCTTCATCCATAGTCACATAGGGCTAGTTGCTACTATATTGGATAGAGCAGTTAAAAAACATTTCTATCACAGCAGAAATTTCTATTGGATAGCAGAGGTTTAGACTGTATGCTCTGTGAGAGTATGATCAATATCTATTTGCTAAATATTAAAATCTGGTTCCTAGTAGATGCCCAGTAAATACTGGTTGCTTGTTATTGAAGGGAAATCTTCCCCAGGCTTCATTTCAAGTTTTTTTTTTTTTTTTTTAATTCTATCTTATAAAGTGATTTAATTAAAATTCTTCTTATTGGGTTTGTTCACTTCCTAAAAGATTAATGAATTTGCTCATATATTCCTGTCATCATGCTTTAATAGAACTCACATTGATGGTCCCATCCTCAATTCAGTATTGTCCTATGGCTCTCCACTAAAATTTTTCTTTTTTTTAATTTATTTTTAAGATTTTATTTATTTGACAGAGAGAGACCCAGCGAGAGAGGGAACACAAGCAGGGGGAGGGGGAGAGGGAGGAGCAGGCTCCCCGCGGAGCAGGGAGCCTGATGCGGGGCTCGATCCCAGGACTCTGGGATCATGACCTGAGCCGAAGGCAGACGCTTAACGACTGAGCCACCCAGGTGCCCCTCCACTAGAATTTTTCTTAAATCTGACTCTAGGTGCTAATGATTTAGTAACATCTCAGGATTAAGAACCTCTGTGGTTTAAGGGCAAACAATTCTCTTCAAGGGTTCCTAAATCACATCTGCCTCTCCTTTTAAATTGCAATATCACCTTTTTCTCGTGTAGATTGATTGTGGGCCAGTTGGCTTTCATCCCTATCTTTAAATCAACCATGCCCTGGTAGGGCTGGCAGGTTGCAGGAGGAATTAGAAACAAGGCCAATGAAGCTATTCTTAATTCATTCTATTTATAACCTTGAGTCGGGATTCCTTTCCGTCTGTGACCTCTGCAGGAGGGCCTGGAGGGACTGGCTTCCCCCGGAACTCTCATTTCTCTTGATTTTAATTCTCCTTTCACCACCATTATCAAGAAATTTCCAGTAAAACATTGAGAATTTTATTTAAAAAAAAAGAAAAGAAAGAAAGAAAAGAAAACTGAAAAGCAAGACAATTATTTGTATGAGTGTGGAATCCAGATTCCTGACCACTTTGAAATAAATTGAACTGTCAAAGAGGCTCTGGAGGGTTTATATCTGACCCACCACCTAAGGCTAAACACAGTTTGGCACCTTCCATGGATTGATGTTCGAGCCATGGTAAATGGACCTCAGACACTCTTTGGAATGCCACAGAATTCTAAACAATAAGGGTGTATAAGATGCCAATAAGAAAAGATCAACTTTAGCAAATACAACTTTACATATAAGTTCCATCAGAGGGGGTAAAAGTTCACACAGGAATGCTACTATGTATAACATAGAAATTGTTTTTGGACCAGGTATAAATAAGAGGCGTTTATTCCCAGCACATCCTAAAGTACCCTCAAATGATCCTTCCATTATTGCCATAGGGCAAAACAACAAGATGAACCAGAGGATAGACAAGAGAGATTTAGGGAACACCAGGGCTACTCAAACAGAAAAGCCAGTTGTACTGAATTAATAACTATTAGTAGGTATTTTTGTATAGCCTATTGGGAGGAAGAACTTCAGCACTTAAAAAAAAAAATGAAGAGCTTTGGACATCACAATACAAGAAATATATTATTCTTTCCATCTAACACTGGCTACCTTGGTTTAGGAAAACTAGCATCATAGTAGAGATGAGATCAGGATGTTAAGAAAGTATAAAAAGAACAGAATATACATTATAAAATTTTGATTTCTGAGTCTAACAGAGAAAATGGTTTGTTTTGTTTTGATTGTTTGTTTAGCTATATCCTTGGTTAAAAGGACTGAAAGTTAATACAAAAAGCTAGCTATCTGATATTTGCAGATTGCTGTTCGTAATTACACATGGAAAAGTGTATACTTTTTTATTCAGATGCTATTGTTTAGTGTTAGTTCTTTCGTTCTCAATGAACTTTATAATTAACCAACACTGTTGGTTATTCTATAGTGTTATATCATTAATTCCCTATTAGCCTTATGAAGTCCAAATTAACAAATAGTTATGGCAAATAAATTTTAGAAAACCCCTAAGTATTAAATATACTAAATGTTGTATTTAGGCAAAGGTTGGGGAAAGAAAGAAGAGAGTGAACCAATGAAACATGTAGTCAAAAGTCTACTACTGTTCAACTAACCACCCCACTCTGACAATATGTTGCTTTAAGAAGCTTCTTTCTTGGGGCGCCTGGGTGGCTCAGTCATTAAGCGTCTGCCTTCGGCTCAGGTCATGATCCCAGGGTCCTGGAATCGAGCCCCGCATCGGGCTCCCTGCTCTGCGGGAAGCCTGCTTCTCCCTCTCCCACTCCCTCTGCTTGTGTTCCCTCTCTCGCTGTGTCTCTGTCAAATAAATAAATAAAATCTTAAAAAAAAAAAAAGCTTCTTTCTGTATTAATATTTTACATGAATCTGCAAGACAATAGATAAAGTTAAGAATATGGACTTTTGAACCAGCCAATAGCAGCTGTAAACTTTCATTCTGCACTTAACTAAATAAATTACTCACCCTTTCTCACTCTTCATATATAAGAAACGAGACTGCCCATTTTCCAGGGTCATAGTCAAGCCTTCAATAAGGTGATATACATAAAAGCACCTATCACATTGTTGGTTCCTAATAGGCACCCACTAAATGAAAATATTATGTATAAGAAAATGAATTATATTTTCTTATTGGAAAATTATTATATAACATGAGCAGGACTTCTAATCAGATGACTACTGAAAAATGTGTAGTTAACATAGCTTTAAAAAATACTTTAGGATTGGGGGAAGTATCTCCTGGGATACCCTATTCACCGGTCTCCTCACATCCAACAAATTTGGTCAATATCTGGATATTCCAAAGCCATAGACCAAATCTGTGCCTCTTTAAATTGATTTTATTCTAGTAGTTATCTGGGTATTTAAAATTATAGAGAAATATTTTAGTGGCACAGATACATGAAACATCAATGAGAATCAGTACAAAGTTAAGGTTGAGGAGTATCTTCTAATTTTAACGAAAATGTTTCTGAACTCAGTTTACTTTTTCAAAGACTAAATTATTGATTCTGGCTAAAACCTATGCATTTAGGAACGACTAAAAAAGCAAAGATTTTGTATAGGATTATCTTCACTAGTTTTAAAAATTACTCAAGAGCAGGTATTGGGTTTGTCATTTTTCTGAACTACCCAACTTTGTATATGCAATCAGAGCGATGAAAATAATGAATATTTAGCAAAGAGCTGAGAATAGTTACAAAGCAGATGAATTTTCATATATATATGGTTAAATACTTAAATATATATATATATTCTAAATGTAGTTAGTCTTTGTCACTGTCTAGTATATTGGGTAAATCTATATTTGAGAAGTTTCTGATAGAGGCTTATTACGTCCCTACTAATTTAGAACCCAACATTCATACATTATATAAAAAATGAATTACAGTGGACCTTATTCATGCTGAAACAAACATACTGTGTATGTAGTATTTCCCAGCAAATGGTACTACTGGAAAAAATAATTTTGCATAAAATACACAAGCAAACATTGGTACCAAAGAATGGCTCTTTAAGAACTTCCCCCTTACCGAGGCCCCAACTCAAATAGGACAAGGTTTTGGCAGAACAATCATTTGTGTTTTCTAAATGAAGCCATTTTGTGCCAATTAAGTTTTTCTTCTTTGCTCTTCTTTTCCTGGTAACTAATGAAGGCCCAGTGCATTTTATGGCTTAAAAAGAAACTTTGCTACTGGCTTGAGACCAAGCCCACCAAATATTGGCTTCTAGGTCACTTTGTCAGTCATTGATATTACTTAGAAAATGAGGAAATGATCAGTAATAGGAATGCT
Organism: Phoca vitulina; assembly: GCF_004348235.1. Classification (NCBI taxonomy): domain Eukaryota; kingdom Metazoa; phylum Chordata; class Mammalia; order Carnivora; family Phocidae; genus Phoca; species Phoca vitulina. Next base: position 82,904,835 of record NW_022589704.1, read on the forward strand.
GACAAAGCGACTGTGACACAATTTTAATTTATCTGTCTTGACTATTTCCTTTTTTTATCTGTAAGATTGAAGATGATCTAAATCTATCTACTTATGGCTATTAGGGTTCACATTTTCACCTTTGCTACCAATGTAATTCCACCTGTCTATGACTGTTTTTTTTTTCTTTACTTTCCTTTTTGTTTTTGTTTTTTTTCTGGTTTCTCAGTCTCTAACTTGTAGAGCCAATTTTCTATTTCTCCAGGACTCCTTTACCTAGCACTCTGTCATTTACTGCTGATGTGGAACCTTGTCAAAAATGCTTTCAAAATCAAGTATTTCATGAGAAATTGTGCAGCATGTTACAGAAACATTTTTATATTTTATCAACAACTAATTATTTTTTATGGCTTCACATAAAGCCGCAAATTTTAAAGATGAACAGAGTAAGTATGCATTCTATTTTAAAGATGAACAGAGTAAATATAAGGTCTAGAGGCTAGATTCTAAAGTAAAAAGAATAATGATTGTAAATTCTTATATTGGAGATGAATAAATAGCTAGTATCATTAGAATACATATTTTAAAGATTATAACATTTGATCAATTCATAAAATAATAGAACTAGAAAGGCTTGATATTTAATCCGTTTCTCTACACAGAGGAAAAATATCATATCACTTATTTTTTTCCGTATGTTAAATGCTCAACCAATTTCAGAAACATAAGCTTATACTCTCAAGAATGGGGCCTTACTAAATATTTCATCTAAACACAAATTAATGCTGTAAAAATTTAAAAAATTTTGAATTGAACTGATTTATTGTTAAGCATGATAAAATGTTTGATGTGCAAGGCAGGATCCACACAGGACAACAAAGACTATCATTTAGGGACCCACACAATTAATAGAGTATTTAAATTTTTAAAATTTTATTTATTTATTTGAGAAAGATCGAGAGAGAGAGCACGAGCAGGGGAGAAGGGCAGAGGCAGAGGGAGAGGGAGAAGCAGATTCCCCACTGAGCAGGGAGCCTGATGTGGGGCTTGATCCCAGGACCCTGAGATCATGACCTGGGCAGAAGGCACATTCTTAACCAACTGAGCCACCCAGGCACCCCAATTAATAGAGTATTTAATCTCTTTTTTCCCTTGAAACATTAACTAGAACCAAAGGCCCTCAAAAGTTAATAAGGTAAACAAAACTGTTAGACAAAAAAATCAATTCAGATATAAGATTGATATGATCTAAAAAACAAAACAAAACTATTGTGATCTTACATTTTAACTTCTGCTTTATCTATTACTATCTAAAACAATGTCCTCCAAATTTTGTTTCATAGAGCACCCAAAAGTGCTATACATTAGAAAAAGCTACCACATTTAAGTAAGTTTGGGTTTGTTATGCATGTTATATCCCTGTCTTAGATATGCAGATTAACATATTAATATGAACATATTTAACTGTGCTGGGAAAGATATTCCCTGTACACATTTGAGCACAGAAGGCTTTTGGCAAAGTTTCTCATAGCATTTTACAAGACTGTCTTTTGAAGAATGCACATTGGGAAATGTTGGCTGGACCTAAAGCTTCACCTTTTAGAATGTAATTTGTCAATAATTTTAATTTCAATAAAATTTTCTTTTCCATCTCTTATGTGTGCCATGTAACAACAATTGCCCAAGAATTTTCGTTTGTTTGAACAGGTAAAAATACAAATGGCAGAGCATAAAGTCATAGCTTATTTCTCCCTAAAAATTATATAGACATTTTCATTTCTTCTTGCAGTTCCATAGAAATTTTCCATGCCAATGTTTTTTTATAATTGTTTATAATGTATGAATAAATCATATTACAGAAAGACAAAGCAGGAATGGTGACCCTGTACAGGTGATTTACTGCTTAAATAAAATAAAATTTACAACAAAGCTAATCTGATATTTAAGTAATGCATAATTATTATTATTCTACAGGGTTCAGCATAAATTATAAGCAGTTAAACTGAATTACTGGTATTAAATTGCTGTTATATCACATAATCACATATTTGAAGTTTTCTCTTTCTTATCTATTATATATAAAATATTGTAAATATATTTTCCTAACCATCACTAAAATCTAGCTGTTTGCCTTTAAACATTTTCTCACATTTGTGGTAAGAAAGTAAAAGTATCTAATTAGTGATCAAAGTTTACTAAGCATTCATTTTCTATTTGCCTAGGATCCCTCATACTCAATGAATGCTACAGGTCTACCCTACCCTACATTCTTCCATATGAAAGAGGGCTGAGAAACAAAGCTATTGTTTGGACACCAGTGAGAATGAAATTCATTATTTAAACACTGTGATAGGAAGAGATACAGACTCTTTTTTACTTTTAATAAAAATATACTAAATATATATCAGACGGTTAAACATCTGATACAATCCAGTTCAACAACCCAGAGAGTGTGCCTGTTTTGTGCAAGGCTCCATGCGAAAAATTTACAACTATTGTCAAAATGTTCCCAGAAAACTTCCTCCTCATTTCCAGGTTCTGCCCATGTTTCGTTGATACCTTAGCAGGGCTGTAATTCACCTCGGGTTACTTTTCTCTCATGACAGTCCCTAACATCTATTTCTATGTGTGGACATTTAGAAGGTCCACACATGGATAGGACGTGGACATGGACCAATACATGACATGGACCACCTTTGTTTTCTTTAATGGGGGGGGTGAAAAATAAGATATAAGAATGCATGGTAAAGCATGACTAATGGAAACAGTGACATGATCTCCAAAGTCTCCCTTCTCTTCTATCACAAAGTTATCCCCCAGTAGGAAGAGAACAAAGGTTGAAAACAACATTTTTAAAAGGAGATTTGAATCATGAAAGGAGACTGAGAGTCAAGGAAATCTCTAAAAGCACCCATAGTTTCATAAAATGATGGCAATACAGAGAAAGATTAGGAAGGAATAATCACATAGTGCCAATCTATGAAATATTAATATTATCAGTTCAAACAAAAGTGAATGAAATAGATTCCTTTCACTTATTTTATTACTTCTTAGCTAATTTGAAATCTAGTGAATCTCTTATAAACATGATCTAAATTTAACATTTTATTTCTGCACCATTATTTGAATAAAGATTCCAAGTCTTTAATCTTGCTGGCTTGAAAACAAAATTATTTTGTAGAAGCGTTTTAAGCAGGAGTGCTGTAACTCTCTTTCATGAAAAACATGATGCAGCAGAAAAGATCAAAGATTTATAGGGAAGTTCTTTTTCCTCTTTTTGAAAGCTGATGCCCATGGCTTTCACTAATTGAAAATTTTCCTTGCAAAAACAGGCCTGTAGGCGGTCTATTTGCAGCCACCAGCATTAACTGCACATCGCTGTAACTTCCTGCTTTTAGAAACTTACTAAGAGATCAATGGAACTGGATACTGACAATTTGAGGTGGACTTCACTAATTTGTAATGACATGGGTGTGCAGAAAAACAAGTAATTACCTAGCCATTATCTTTCATAGTTTCAAGTGATACAACTGACACTATCATTATCCATGAATAAGGATAAGAAAAAATTTGGTGGTCATTAACATTGAAAACACTTATGGCTCATTTTTACCGAAACTTTTCAATGTAGTAACTTTCACAAATTAACCATATATATATATATATATGAGTGTGGGGCGCCTGGGTGGCTCAGTCGTTAAGTGTCTGCCTTCGGCTCAGGTCATGACCTGGGATCGAGCCCCACATCGGGCTCCCTGCTCCACAGGAAGCCTGCTTCTCCCTCTCCCACTCCCCGTGCTTGTGTTCCCTCTCTCGCTGTGTCTCTCTCTGTCAAATAAATAAATAAAATCTTAAAAAAAAATATATATATATATATATGTGAGTGCATGCATGTGTATATAAAATCATTGCTATTGGGGCGCCTGGGTGGCTCAGATGGTTGAGCATCTGCCTTCAGCTCAGGTCATGATCCCATGACTGTCTCTCTCTCTGTCAAATAGACAAAATCTTTAAAAAAATAAATAAATAAAATAAAATCAATGCTAAACCCTAGAAAGTGTCCTTGTTAGAAATATCAAAGATGTCATTAGATTAAATGTGTAATAATATTACGTCCAAATATTTTATCAATTGTAGCTTTCATGAGTCTGCCTAAGGCACCAACAATAGAATAAGAGGACTGTTCTATTTTGCTTATGCTTGGGGAAAATACTTTGTTTTGTTTTTACTTTTATTATCCATATTAGAGCTTTAGAATTTGTGAATGTCCAAGGTAAAGAAGAGTTAAATTTGTTATTCCAGATGTACAATACATATAATTTTAAGCCCCGCATTATTGATGTATTTCAAAACCTTCAAAGTAAAACCGTATAGTAACCATTTCTTTGCTGATATAGGCAAATTGATTTTTTTGCTGTTTTTAAGTCCAAATTGTCCTTTTTCATTATATTCAGGTGAATGAAATCTGAATTTCAGATCAAAGACTGGAGTTTGTCCTCCGGGAGAAAATTGTATATAAGGGAGGGTGTCTTTTCACTTTCTTCAGTGGACTTAAGTGAATTATAAACTTTGATAAAAAGTCACGTTTCATTAGTTTACATTTAATTGAATGAGAATGTGCTCTTTCCTCTCTTTTCCTCTTTCTTCAGATCATATTACAAAGCTTATTTTTTAAATAAAAATAATTGTTTTATTTAAAATAGTAGTGAATGCCTGTAAATTCAACTCAAAAAAAGTAATATTAAAAAGAAAAACAAAATTCTCACCACTCAAAAATAACCATAGAAATGTTTTGGTGCAGTTCCTCCCAATCTGTTGTCTAGGAAGACGGAAGCATCTCTATTCTATCTGTGACAGCTGGAAAAATTCTTTATACCATATGGAAGCACATGAGTCACTACCCCCCTCACAACCCCCGCTGGGGGCCATTCACACTTGAAGTAAACTCCAGTATTCTCTCCTCATCCCACAAGGCCCTGCCTGATTTAACTGTCTACTCACCCTCTGACCCCAGGACTCTTACAGGGAGTTGTGAGAGTATCTATTGATAGCCCCATAGACTAGCCCACCAGTTCTTTACACGGTGACCCTCAATTCCCTACTTCGGCATCATCTAAAAGGACCAAATTGCTCTAGCTTATTTGGGACTGTCCCTGTTTTAAATCTGAAAGCCACACATTCCAGGAATACTCTCAGTTCTTGGCAAACAGGACATTCTTAGAATAAGGATATTAATTACACTCTTAACATGCTAGTCATTTTAGACACATTAGCCTTTGAATAATAATTGCTCAAAAGCCCATTGCTCTTAAGTTGTGTTTCACTGGACAATTTATCGATGTCATATATTCCCCACTGATTTGGAATGCCATCTTTACTAACAAAATCAAAATGAGAAATTCATTAAACTAGTTTATAGTCTTATCTATTAACCTATATGTCTATATTAGAAATAAGACCATACTTTTTAAGTTACTGTGGCTTTATGATATATTATAAATGTAGGGATAGAAATGTCCTCATTATTTTTATTTTCAATATGCTGTTTTTGTTCACTTATTTTTAAGATGAATTTCCAAATAATTTTGTCAAGTTATAAAAGTATCATATTAGAATATAAGTTTGAATTACATAGAATGTACAACTTAACTTGAAAAATGCCCATAGTTATAATATTGAAATTATCCACTCAGAAACATATATATATATATATATATGCAATTTTTCAAATTATCCTTATGATTTTTAAAAAAATGTGTTGAGGAATATTTATAGGTTTAAAGCATTTTTACACTGAATTTAGTTTGAATTGATTTCCCATTGATCATTTTGAAGCTGTTTTAGTGGATAATTATGTTAAATGAGATATTTTATTTCATTTTCAAAACTTATATTTTTTCTTGTCTTATTTCTTTGACTAGAATTCCAGAATCATGCCATTAAACAATGACTATACAGTCATCCCTATAATGTCTCCTTTTCTTATCATAAGTAATTTAAAATAGACTAAATCATATACTAAGACTAAAGAAGTCAACTGTTTGTAATTTTCCACCCAATGATGATAATTTTTTTAACTATCTGTTTCAAAAGATGTTCCTTTTTTATGTATCCTATTTTTATGTAAAACTGTTTTTCTGCAACCAAAGCACCCATTGAATCAGCATATTAAGAAATCTTATCCAAGTGGTATTCTTGCTGCCCTCTGGAATGTCTCTGTCCATTTAGGTTAAAAGCCTGCTAATGGTTGTAGTTGTTCATATCCTAGCCCAGCCACCTTCAAGTTCTGTTTATTCTTCCTATGATTGCTTCCATGATTGCTATCATGACAGAGCATAGAAGTGGTGCTGAGAATGTTCTAAGTAAAGACACTATAATGGGGTTCTACAATGTGCTCACGCACTACCTGGGTGGCAAAGAGGACTTGCTTCTGAGTGTACATGGTAAATGGTAATAGTCCAGTTGCTGAAGACTTTACCTGAGGTGACCTGGAAAGGCATCCCAGTGGAAGCGAAAGCTGTCATACATGTGATAATTCAGGTACTTGAAGGTTATTAGGAAACAATGCCTATAAAAATAACATAGTTGGCTTCTTTCTACTAAGTTCTATTGATGGCCGGCAGAAGGATAATAAGAAACTGAGCACTGTCAACAAGTAAAGACTAAGTAGAAGAGCAGATACAGAAGATCTAATATTTAGAGATGCAGGACCCTAAGGATGTATAAATACTTAGCCAAAGTAGATCTGCTACGCTAAAGTTGACTCCATGGTTGGGAAAACCTGGCAACACAAAAAAATGGAATAGGTACAGCTAGATGGATACCCTAATGATGTTGGCTTTTGAGATCTCCTGGAAACGTCAGAATTCGCAGAAATTGTCCATACTTCCCTACTCATAGTTAGCACTTACCACATGCTGGAAAAATTTATAAAGCCCCTCCACAGCAAGGCAAATGGTACTCCCCTCCAGAGCTATTTCCACTTCCTCTTCTGGCTGCTAGATAGAAACTGGGGTTAAATACCAACCCTGGAAAGTTCTAAGCCTCAGAAGGGAGGGAAGAAACATACATACACTGAAGGAGTTGCAAAAATTCGCTAGTACATTCTGACAGGAGCCAGAGGAATAACACTGGGATTGGATTTTGAGGATGTTTGGTTAAAGGGGCAACTTGATAAGCATAACTTCAATAATTTAGGGATGGATAAATGGAGTCCTGTCTCAGGATATGGGATTTTTTTTTCTTTTTTTTTTTAAAGATTTTATTTATTTATTTGACAGAGAGAGACACAGAGAGAGAGGGAACACAAGCAGGGGAGTGGGAGAGGGAGAAGCAGGCTTCCCTCCGAGCAGGGAGCCCGATGCGGGGCTCAATCCCAGGACGCTGGGATCATGACCTGAGCCGAAGGCAGACGCTTAACGACTGAGCCACCCAGGCGCCCCAGGATATGGGATTTAATACCATGGTAAGGACCTCAAATAATGGGGGAAACTCTATGCTAGAGTAGCTTTTAGAAGTCTGGAAAAAGTGATGGCCAGTGATGAGTGAAATAGAAATGCCTAAGCTATCCTAAGAGATGGTAGAGGAAGAAGGGAAGAGTCTGAATGAATTGGTCCAGTGGGAATAGATATATTATATGAGACCAGAAAACCAATCAGAGAACTATGTTCCACAGGAGGACAGATCATTAACCAAGGTTGGCAGGAATGTGCTGGTGAGAGGGCCACCAGAATTTCATTGGTGGCTCTTTTCCACAAGCCAGCTGGGGCTGTCATAGGCAGTCATAGAGATGGACTCATTAATATTCATAGGTTTGATGAGATACCATAGTGAGAGAGGCCAGGTGGCTGTGCTTAACTTTCAGGGGTCTAGAGACCACAACTACCATAACATTTAATAAGGTAGGCGGTACAGCCAAGGGCTGCAAGGAATTGTGAAGGTGTTTAATAGAGCATGGTATTCCTAGGGCCAAAATTGCCAAGACAGTAGCCAACATGCTTGCTGCTTAATGTTTTTAAGCAAACAATTAGAAAAGTAGGAGTCTGAGGAGTGTGAGGGTGACCATCCCAATAAAAAGTCACAAGTCATAATCCCTGTTCAGTTTCTAGATCTGCACCAATTTTCAGATCCAAAACCCCCTGCCCTAAGTGGTAGTCCTAGGAAACCTACTGGAATGAAGATACAATGATGATCCCTCCCAGTTCTTTTATTCAGATGAATGTACACTGGGGAAAGGGAATGAATACCACACATTAGGAGAATTATTAGACACAGTGTCTGAGTTGACATCAGTACCTAGAGAAACAAATGTTATCATAGCTCTCCCTGTTTGAGTGGAGGCTTATGGGGGCCAAGTAATAAATGGAGTCCTGGCTAAAGTTCAGCTCACAATGGGCCCCAATGGTCTTTTCCCCATTATAATCAGAATTGATACACTTGGCAATTAAAAAAAAAAAAAAATCTCATTTTGAATTCTTTCCTGTGGGGAGGACTAACTAGAAACCTCTGAAATTGCCTCCCACTTCTGATCAAGAGAGTAATTCAAAACCACTATGGCATCTCCAGGATAAAGGAGTGGGGGATGGTAGAGATTAGAATCAAACTAAAGACTGAAAAGATGTAGGTATGGTGGTCCTATCACATTCTCACTTAATTTTCTATTCTGACTCCTGTAGAAACTAGAGAATAACTACAAACAACATCAGGCTCAACCAAGTAGGAATCCCTCACATCTACTGAGATGGATGTGGTATCATTACTAGAGAAGATTAATAAAGCCTCAGGTTCCTGGCATGAGACCTTTTATCTGGTAAATGTATTCTTTTCAACCTCAATCAAAAAGGAGGATCAGAAACAGTTGACATTCATATGACAAAAATATTTATTTACAGTTTTACCTCAGGGATAAATTAGTTCTCTTACCTCTTTCTTGATATAGTCTGATGATATTTGGACATCCTGGTTATTTCTTCAAATACCACACTGATCCATTACATTAATGTCATCATGCTGATTGCACAAAGCAATGGCCTTACGCTATAAGAAATAATACAGCAAGATCCCATGTATCCTTCACCAAGTACCCCTAAAGATAACATCTTACAAAGCTGTATACTATCACAACCAGGATAAGTACATTGGTTTAATCAACATACATTTTCTTTAAAGGCCAATTGTTCCAAAACTAAAGATGAATGAAGGAAATGATGATTATTGCTGATTGTTCTGTAATTATTACTGAAACCAATTCTGTTACAGAGAGGAGGGAGTAGTATCCATCTGGGTATCAGAAATGCAAAGTATGCAATGTTCTGGCCGTTTAGACAGTTATAGAAACCCAAAAAGTAGGACATTATGCTAGTTAGTAAATCAAAATGCATATTTACCACTTTTCTCTTTTCAAATCGAGTTAACAATTCTTAATTTCTCATGAAAATAGTTTCTTGTTTATTCCCTCTTGAGTGCCTTCCCTCTGACTTTTTGCTCAGTCGTGAATATTCCATGCCCAATCCATAGCATTCTATATTGGTGATAGAGACACTGGATTCTTTCTCTGACTCTTCATGTCTCTTTCACTCTACTTCTCTTTCGCCTTGAACAAGAAAGTGAAACCAATCAGTTCTTTAAATAAAACTTAAAGACAACTTGCCCCTTATGTACATCTAAGGAATCATATGAAGATTCAATTAATCTGATTCTTAACAATCTGAAAACAGATGGGCACTAAATAAAAACAGGATCTTGCTATATTGTCAATCACATCAATAGAACTTGAAGTTGTTGATTTGCTTCCCACTTTAAAAAAAAGGAATACAAATTAAAATGCAAATGAAATGACAAATGCAAGCCGATTTGTAAATTAAAATACTACCCATAATAAAAATGATATAAAACAATGATCCTATCATGGGGGAGGTAAGATATCAGTAGGTGCTTACTTTGGCTCCTTTGGTCTTCAAATGAATGATCAAGGTGATAGGACTTGAGCTCCTCAGTTGAAAACTATAACATATTTTTTAAAATGTTCCTCAGAAGAAATACAGCATAATAACAAGTATTATCATCTTGCACATTGGGTGAGCTATATGCAAATTAGTCAACAATTATGGTTGACTAAGAATTATATTTAACAATTGAATGTCATTTCATACATGAATTATCATAAGGCAATTGAAAAGTGGTATCATAAGGCAATTGAAAAGTAGTATTTAAGGAAATTGTCTGTAGAGAGGTCAATTCTAAAGATGCATATTTGAATACAAAGTGAATTACTTGGATAGAAAAAGGGTCAAAATCTTTTGTACTACTAGGAAGGAGAGATTGAAGTTAATACATCATGGATATAGTTTTGGGCTACAGAAGAGAAATAAAAAATATTAGAACTTTGACAAATTTAACTATGGTTTCTGAAAACTTCATAAACTTAAAAAAAATAAACTCTGAAGAGTACAGTTTGGATATTCAGTAGCATCTTATTAAGTCTCTTAGCCAAGTGATTTAGAGGTAATTTCAGATTTATAGTTTTTTATCTCTCCTCTTTTATGTCCACACACATTATTGCTTTCCCATCACCGTTAACTTCTTATAATTCAAATCAAACCATACTTTTGAAAAGAAACAGAAACACCTGTCATTTGGAACGTTTGTCTAAAGCTCTCTACTTTTTATTAAGTAGAATTTGTAGGTAGTATTTTATTTTTCTTCCTGATCTATTTTATAGAAATATTTTATATTTTATAGAAATATTTTCATTGTAAATCTTCCATCTTAAAAAAAAAAAAAAAAGCTTCTTTCAAACTTTTAACCCTAGGGAAGCCTGGATGGCTCAGTCAGTTAAGCATCTGACTTCTGTTCAGGTCATGATCTCAGAGTCCTGGGACCCAACCCAGCTTCAGGCTCCCAGTTCAGCGGAGAGTCTGCTTCTTCCTCTCCCTTTGCCCCTCCCCCACTCATGTTCACTCTCTCTCTCTCAAATAAATAAAGTCTTTAAAAAAAAACAAAAACTTTTCACCCTATAGTTAATCATGTTTAAACTGAAGTTTAATCCTGAGTATTTTCAGAAATGCCAGTCTCTCAAGAGATCTAACTGTTATCACAGAAAGCACAGATTTTATATAATTAAGAATTTAGCCATACAAAATATGAAAAACTAGGAATATATTCAACCAAGGGGATGAAAGACCTTTATATCAAAAACTGTAAGGCATTAATGAAAGAAATTGAAGAAGACAAATAAATGGCAATATATTGTACTCTCAAGATTGGAAGAACAGATATTATCAAGTCTTACACTCTTTCCTACTGGGTATCTCTGCTCTAAAATAATAATAATAATAATAATAATAATAATAATTACCCTCTTTGTTTTTTGTTTTGTTTTCTGTTTTTCTCAAAAATGTCAAGTTCTCCTCAACTCCAAAGCTTTTGTATATGTATTTTCTCTACTTTATGTTTTTCTTTCCCCTTCCCATTTTAGCCAAGTACTCTCCTCATCTTCATATCTCAGCTTAAGCACCACTTCCCTTAATGGGCCCCTCCTCACTACTACCACCAGTCAAAGGTAGACTGCCTTATTAAGCTTTCTCATGGAACGCTGTTTATTTCTTTTCTTTTTTTTTTTTTAATTTTATTTATTTATTTATTTGACAGAGAGATAGAGCGCACAAGCAGGGGGAGGTGCAGAGGGAGAAGCAGGCTCCCTGCTGAGCAGGGAGCCCGATGCGGGGCTCGATCCCAGGACTCTGGGATCATGACCTGAGCCGAAGGCAGACGCTTAACCGGCTGAGCCACCAGGCATCCCATGCTGTTTGTTTCTTATAACAACATTTACCTTTGTTTGCTATTACACATGTGAGGTTGTTCGATAAACATCTATCTCACCAGTAGACCAAAGCTCATGCTGGCAAAGGCTAGTCTGTTTCTTCTCACCATTGAATCTCCAGCTCCTAGCAGATTACCTGACCCAAAATAGAGTCTAGAGCAATTATTAAGTTGGATGAATAAATAAATTAATAGGAAATTGGATGGATGGATGCATGGATGGATGGATAGATGAAGTTTGCCAAATGGAAAAGGAACAGAAGAGACCTCCAGGAACTTCATGAACAAAGGCAGAGGACAATAGCAGTCCATGGTCTTCTTTGGATGGGCACAGATTGCATGAGATTCAAAACTGGAAAAGAGGAGGCTGGAGGAGTGGGTTGAAACCAGACTGCAAATTCGTTATTTGAGAAGTTAAGAAGCTCAGATTTTTCATCCTGTGGGCATTTGACAGTCAGCGGAGTCTATTAGGAGAACAAACAGTATAATTATATTTGGTTTTTTTATTAAGATAACCCAAGCAGTAGCGGGGGCGACATGGAGACTATTTACAGGAAAACTAGTTGCAGAGCAGCTCCGAACTGCGGAACTGGCATTCAAGCTGGAGCAATCAAGGGGAGCAAAAGCACAGAATGCACATCACATGAACTCTATGCCACGGAGGGAGCCCAGACTGTCTGACACATCGGCTGAGCGAAGATCTTAAAGGATGAATGTGGAACTGAGGGCTGGGATGTGATTGTGAATGGTTGCGCATGGCAGGTTAACACATTCTGTGATTGTTCTTCATCCCTGCCTAATTTGATTACTGTTAATTAGTAGCATTAAAGATGCCAGTGACTAAATTAAGGGTATGGAAATATTTTAAAAGATGATCAATGAAAAGGAAGTTGCAAGTTATTAGTTTGTAAAGAAGGATAAAGAAATAACAAAAAGTTTCCATGCCTGTATTTTAATAGGTGAATTAAGTTCAAGTAATAATGCTAGGGCTATATTTCATAGTTTTTACTTTTTAAACATATTTTAAATATTTTTTAAAAACCTAAGATTTTAGGAACATTTTAAGTTAAACACTAAAGAAAATAGGTCATTTTGTACTCAGTTCATTTATATGAAGAAATAAAAGGTACCCTGTAAAACTGGGAAGAATGCATAAAAAAATCATTTTGGTTTTTTTATGTCACTTGTCAGATGTTTTATGGACACTGCCTTTTCTTTGCAAAGTTAGTTACTTCTTAGAATAGGCCATGGCAGGCAAAGACTGAGCTGCCATTTGAAAGTTGGGATATTCTCGCTGCCCAGATAGCCAATTGGTTAGTGTGTGTGCTTCTTTGTTGCCCTGCCCCCTGCCCCATCCCTTATTCTCTGCCCCTCTGCCCTGCTTTGAGATCTGAAATGCTGATTCCTAAAGATTGTACCACACGGGTTCTCTTGTCCCCTGGTTTCTAGTACATTGAAGCCAATGGGGAATAAAGGCAGAAGATCAGAGGGTGGAAAAATAGAGAGATCTTGGTTCCATTCTTTTGTCCCTTGTGTAGATCTTTCAGGACGTCTCTGGTTGTAGCTCCAGCTCTTACTATGCTGTAGTCTTTACTTCTCTTGCCCTGTTAGCCCCAGGGATGCTAGTGACTTGCATTCTTGCTAATCTCTGGGTCCCTCCCTATCTTTGTGGTTCCTTTAAACTTGGCCACAGTATGTAGATTAACCCATTACGAAAGTCTTTCTGAGATGAATTCTGTTTCCTTATGGAACTGAGCATGTTCCGAAGTGAGACAGACTTGATTCCAATAGTTGCTTTACCCTTGTTATTTGTGGAGCTGGAGCAAGTTATGGATTCCAGTGGCTTGGCCTCTAAGATGTATGTAACAACATGATATACTTTATAGAGGTCCTCTGAAGACTAGATGAGCAAATGTATCTAAAGTGCCTTCACAGATCTTAGCACTTATTAATCATTGCAATAAATATTAGGGAAAAATTAAAATAAAAATAAGGTATATTTTCATGAATTCTGTCAAGGAAAATTCTTACAGTCGTGGGGGGTAGAGATCTATTCGGACCCTCATACTATTTTCTGCCTCTAAATTAATGTATTTCTTAATTGGAGAAAGGAATGTTAGGGAGGGTAGTTTAAGTCTCTAGAATTCCAGACAGGGTGTAGCCATCTCCTCCCATCACAGAGAGCATTCGGAACTAATTATTTCCACCAGAAATTTTATAAATCAGATTTTTTTTAAATTACAATTTTTAATACTTGTATTGGGTTATTCACAGATTTTAAATAATAGATTCAATTCCTTATTTTTACTTCTGTATTAGCATTTTATATTTGAGAGTAATACTGTACATTATTTCTTTCTAACATCACGAGGAAGGCTCATTGGAAGCATCACTTACCGTCAGCGCCTACATTTTCTACAGCAAGTTGTAAAAGGGACCAAAAATAACTAACTCCTCAGTTAATAGACAATTCATCTGGAATGAAATGGAGCAATGCTACACGAGGAGAAAGCCTACAGTGAAAAAAAAATGGTGTAAAAATGGAATATATTCCAGAGGCCAGAATCAAAGTTTGTAGATGACAGCAAACTCTGAGTAAGACTACATTCTATAGCAGCCAGGAAAGGCAGGGGAGAGGGAAAGTGCTGTAAGGAATGTATCCATTCCTCTTGAGCCGTCCATCTACCTCGGATCAATAGCTCTTCCAACCATGGGACATTCAAGCTTTCAGCTTGAGAAATTGAAGTTCTCAAAATAAGTCAGGGTTGCAACACAAGTCCATCATGGTGTGTCACAGAAATGAAATGAGTTGTCTCCTGCTCGATTGATGACTGACATCAAACCAGGAGGAAAAAAAGAAGAAAATAAACGAGACACGGGTTTTGAAAAGTTGTTTCACAGCCTTCTGTGGAAAGTTTACACGAGGGGGCCTGTTCTGACCATAAGGCCATCCCGGGGACGAGGACGAGGGCGAGGGCTCCACAGCATGCCCAAGCAGCAGTGAGGGCCGATGCCCTCGGGCATCGTTTGCTGGCTATGATGTTTTCACACAAGCTCTCAATGAGAAGCCCAGAACATCTCAGACCTGGATGGGGAGCAGCCAAGAGATGCCCAAGAATTTCCAGGAGATGAGAAAGGCCAGGGTGGGAACAGGTGATTTTTAAATACAAAGCAACGATATGGATCTTATATAATGACTGGAGCAACTCACGCTGGCAATGGCCTATCCTGTGAAACAAACTTGTAAGAAAGAAATCAAAGGCTGTTCAGCACATGTCTGCATTGCACAGCTAAAAAGACCCCTGTAGTGCCTACAAACAGGCCAGCGAAATCAATGCTTGGTGCAATTGCTAACTGAGCTTCCTGTTGATAAAAAGGAAAAAACAAACAAACAAACCTACAACAACAACAACTTTGTTATCCATGCTACAATCCTCCTGCTCCTCTATTATCCAGGCTTTCAAAGTGATTGAACTGAAAATACTTTCTATCAGTGCACACAGATGCCCCGGATACATTAGAGACCTGTGAACTACAATGCCTCATAAGCAATCGGCTCTTCTTTCCTTAGCCTTTGCCTGGAGCAAAGAAAATAGACTGGGAAGCAAGGAGCATCCCTGGCCCCAAAGGTGAAGGATGTTGTGCTCAGAGGTGCGATGGTTGTATTGTCTCATGCAATCTCAGTCAATGCCTTCCAGCTAGCAGCTAGGAGACTCTCTACCTCTGACAGTTGCGGAGAGGGCCGAGTGGAAGTGAGTTAAATCAATAGGCCCGGAGCTACCTTCTCTTTGTCTTTATGCCCCTGATTTGATGTGATCTTAATAAGTGATTTTTATTTATCATGATCTCAGTCAATTCATCTCTAAAATGGACTTTTCTCTTCCTACACACGATGAGATGGGATTCTGGAGCTTCCCCAATCAGCATGTGAAATGGATGACGGGGAATTCAAGGATTTAGCTTTAAAATATTGATGTGTATGCACTCCCCTCCTTCGTGTGCCTTCTGTGCAGAAATCCTGTGGCCCCACTGTGAACACAATGAGCTATGCAATGTTTGCTGAACCAGCAGTCACTCCTCTACCAAATATATAATTTTGTACAGAATTCCTGAAATATATACAGTACTTATTTCAGTGTAGCAGGAGCAAACTTGAAGTATAGCTGTAAATTAGTGTTCAGAAAATTGCAGTTGGAATATAATGGAAAACACTTGGAAACATATACTAGTAACTCTATCCCCCTAATGTATTCACAGATGTGATTACATACATAGAAATATAATTTTATTTTATTTTATTTTAAAAGCACGTAACAAACTCTCCTGGTATTTTGCTTAGTAATGGAACTTAGAACCAGGTACTTTTCCATTGACATAAAGTGAATTGCTATCTCTTCATTACTGAAGACATTGTCCTCTCTGTCTGTTTCTCTTTCTCTCTTCCCCTCTCTTTTCCTCCCAAGAGACAGCAGCAAACTTTATTATCGTCACATTTCTCCACAAATCAGTGCAATGTTAATGTTATTGAGAATTGACAGGAATATTTCAGATGCTATGTTTGTGTAGCATAGTTATAAGCTTACAAATTTGAGGATTCTACTTAAAAAAAAAGTGATCTCTGTTGGTATTTCAGCCCCTTCTATCTACACGTTTTACTGATGTAATCATTTTCAACTTATATTTATTTATTTATATACTTCTGTGTAATTGAAAATATGAGCTTATGATATATAAAACTTTAAAATTGCTTAACCTCTACATTGGTTAAAATATTAAGCATGCTCTTTTCCCCAAGGAAACAATTCCAAATTCTTTAGGCTTTGGTTAATTGTGAAATACATGTTCTATCTTTCAGGTCAGGAAGGACATCCAGGACTGTGTGCAAACCTCAGTGGTTCTCTTAATTTTTTTCCCCATTTGAGCATTATTGAGCAGTGCCTAGGACAGAGTTCCATAACAATACACTTGGCTATTGTTAATGGCAGGTGGTGGGGTGTGGCTGGCCAGTTTCAGAAGGGAGCTTACCCTCTATGACTGGTGTATCAGACTTGTACCCTATCGGCTCAGAAACAAGGGTAATTAGCCTAAAACTGAGAGGAGCAATCAGTTTAAGGTGAATGAGAAAATTGTTGCCATTTTTGTCTATTTAACCAAAATGGTTACTCTCTTCTAAGTGTAACCTATAGATTGTTAGAAGTTTGTCTCCACACTTGGTAAGTTGCATAGCTTTAGCTGAATCTGTACTGTTTGAAGAAGAAATTCTGCACCTTCCTCGATGCTCTTTAGATCTCCCCAGTGTTTAGCTTTGCAAAACTTAAAGGATTCTCTGATCTATTCTTCCAATTCCCTTGGCATATCCAATTACACACAGGGGACCCTCAGTACCCAATGATAATTGGTACCTTAAAAATGTCACTTAGAATGAATTAACCTAAAATGAGAAAATTTCATTAGCAAAATTCATAATTATATTTTAGAATAGCCCGAAAAATTGTTTCTCAATTCAGTCTATTTAAACTTCACTGACGTGATTTTTTTGTTCTTTGAAATGCAACGGAACTTTCATATTTCTAGTAGTTTCAGAAGAAACTACCTGAAAGTTGTCCAGCTCAAGCTGATTTCTTCTTTTAATCATCTCAATTACCACAATTTGATGTTACATCTTAATCTTACTTAGGACAGGGAATCATCTCATTAACTTGTTATTAATAATTTTATATAACTTTCAGCTTCCAATAGGGATTTCAGCTTGTTATACTACTCTTTTATGTGCTCCCAGAAACCACCCCCAGTAACTGGTGTTTATGTTAGGTTGCATGAAGCCATACCAGACTTTTTCTATGTCCCCGAATGACCCCTGCCCATCCATCATATGCGCCGCTGCTTGTTCTGAATGCTCCCCCTCCGTACGCCATCCTCCACCCTCTCTTCTCCATTGTACCTCTGCCAGGTCCTTTGCATTTTATAATGTCTTCTACAAAAAAAAAAAAAAAAAAAAAAAGTCTCTGATCTTTTTCCACCTGCCGTTTTGGGTAATTTGGCACCTCACTTCCTTTTTGAGATCCTTTTTGTATCACCTACCATACCTTATTTGTGTTTTTTAATCTTTTATCTTTCCCAAAGGAACTGTGAGTTCCTTGAGGAAAGGAACTACGAATTTGAGGCTGATCTGCCATCATCTGCCATTGAGCCTTGCTTGGAGAATTTGTTCAATAAATGTTTGCTAACTAAATAAATGAAGGCATTACCCACCCACCCTTACTCCCTCCCCGCTGAAATTTACTCAGTTTTAATAAAGTGAACTAATCAGTTTGAAAGAGATCTTTTGAAGACAGCAATTTTCTAAATAAACATATAAGAGCAGGCAGGCGCATAGCAGAGGCTCAAAAATATTTGCTGAATTAATTCAAAATGGTGCTTGTACATTAGGCTGATTTCCTATCCAGGTATAAGTTTTCCAGATGTGATAATCACAACAATTACTTACTAGTGCTTACTATGCTCTTCAGTCCTAGAAATGATAATTAATGTAGTGATTATATAGAATCATAAGTTAAATGAGGAGGAATTAATTTGTCTCTCAAAACTGCTTCTGCTAAAGTTGGAGTTTGAGTTTTGCATAGGTATTTACTTGTTCAGTAGATTCTTCTAGACTGAAGTGATGTCAAGTGGAAAGTTACAGGGAGATAGGAAGGTTGTAGTATTAAGGGTTAAAAAATTGGTCAGTGTGAATTACTTAATTTTTTTTGCACTTGTCTCTTTTTCTGAAAGATCCTCGTCCAGTGGATCAATTTGTCTTCAAGAAGGTAATCTATATTTACTTTGCGGCAGGTACTGCAGCTCTTAACTCTGCATTTAGCTGATTCAGCTTCTACCCACACTACTTTGACCTCAGAAATATTCCCTGCTAACTGTCCTCCTGTTCACTCCAATTTGTACTGCCTAAATGCTTACTTCTGAGTGTCCCTCTGGCCATTCTGAAAGGTGTTTCATCACACTACAATAAACGTGAAATACTGATGCACTCAAAATTGTGCGCGCACACACACACACACACAAACACACAAAAGGCAGTTGGATATCGACATGGGACCGGACAGGGGCATTTATTATACTTTACTCTTATACCATTGTCTACCTTTGGCAAAAGAAGATTGTTAGTGTCCCTGGTGGTCTATGTTGATCAATACTACACGGGAGTTAAATTAGACCTCAAGTCAAGCACACATCTCCATTGGCTGAGATACCTTCAACCTAAAATCCCTGGAAAATTTACATTTTTCCACTAAGTTAACCAGTAATAGAGTGAAATGAGTGAGAAAAAAGCAGCTGTCTAGTTTGTATCTTGCATTCCCTCGAACAAACCTGGTCCAGTTTTGAGCCCCTATAGGTGTATTATATTAATAAGCCTAACAGTATTTCAACTTTGCAGCTTAGAAACATTTTTGATTTAATGGCAAATCTTCAGTAAAGAAGATAAAATACCACAACATAAAATCCCAAGAATTAGAGAAGTTCTCAGATTTATTATATGCCCCAGTTCAAAAATGTCTTCTAAATCCTAAAAGAAGACTGGAAAACAGATGTACTTTTTGATGACAAAAAAAGCTATCCTATTAATTAGTTGTTAACTCTGAATTGCTGAGCCAAAGGTAAAGTAGTTGAAGTAGTCAATTCAGCCCCTCAAATTAGTGTTTTTGCAATTATTTTGGTATTTGTAGGTCTCACATGTAATCTGGAAAATATTGAGTCCTCTTGGTAAGCTGCATTGTTTATTTTACAGTTTGTCCCACTTTCATAATTTGTGGGTTTTGAGCAGAATATTTTTTTCCTCCAATACAGCACTTTTACCTCCATTTAGTATTACATTTATTTTCCAGGGAGAACAGAATTCCTAACTATAAAGCAAGCTTCCACTTAAAATGAATATCACAAAAAGTGTTTTGCTCTACCTTTAGATAATCAGAGGCAGTTCTGCTTCTGGTCATGCTGACTAGGAATAAAACCGACCACTGAGGGGCAAATTTATTTGAATTGGAAAAAAAAATGTTGATTTGGAACAACTCTGGCAACTGATCTAATAGGACTATTAGTGAAGGATTCTTGAGAAAGATGGCACACTTTTTAAGAACAAAACACTAAGTCGAACCTGGAAAATGGACTCAGTCGGTTATATTCAGTGGTGTGCTGATAAATGTATACCAAGCAGTTCTTGGGTTGGGGAAGGCAGATTGATAGTGTTCCACTTCTATGGTTTGAGTACACCCACTCATGGCTGATTTCAATCTACCAAAGTGATATCCGCCAATGGAGAATCGGAAAGAGATGCCCACAAATGACTCTCATGAGTTGGTACATACGAGTTCTGGCACACCACTGGTTATCTTGCCAACTTAACTTCTCAACCCCAGCTTAAGACTAAGAAATGGGAGGGCGCCTGGGTGGCTCAGTCGTTAAGCGTCTGCCTTCAGCTCAGGTCATGATCCCAGGGTCCTGGGATCGAGTCCCACATCGGGCTCCCTGTTCGGCGGGAAGCCTGCTTCTCCCTCTCCCACTCCCCCTGCTTGTGTTCCTGCTCTCGCTATCTCTCTCTCTGTCAAATAAATAAATAAAATCTTAAAAAAAAAAAAAAAAGACTCAGAAATGGGAAAACTGTGCTATGAAAACGCTGGCTTGCTTTCTCTTTTAACCCATACTATTAGCTAAATGGCAACAACATCCTATCTTACTGTAAACTTTCCAGTAGTTTTACATTTATCTTTATTGCCCTTCTTTATATGTGAGGATGGCAAACTTGGTTTTTCTCAGTGAATCATGATCCAGAAGTACTTAGATAAACCAAGAATAAACATGTAATAATGTATACAAGTTGAGTGTTTACTATATTATGAAGTACTGTAATATATGTGTAGTATTCCTCAGAAATCCACATAGATATCTCCTTCCGCTCATTGAAGTCTCTATTCAAATACAATTTTCTGAAATAGGCTGAGCCGGATTACCCCATTTAAAATTGCCACTAACTGGGACACCTGAGTGGCTCAGTTGATTAGGCATCTGACTCTTGATTTCAGCTCAGGTCATGATCTCGGGGTCCTGGGATCGAGCCCCATGTCAGTCTCTCCACTCAGCGGGGTGTCTGCTCCAGGATTCTCTGTCTTCCTCTGCCCCTTCTCTCTCTCTCTCAAATAAATAAATATATCTTTTTTTTTAAGATTTTATTTATTTATTTGACAGAGAGAAAGAGAAAGAGAAAGCACAAGCAGGGGGAGCAGCAGAGGGAGAGGGAGAAGCAGACTCCCCAATGAGCAAGGAGCCTCATGTGGGGCTCTACCCCAGGACCCTGGGATCATGACCTGAGCTGAAGGCAGACGCTTAACGACTGAGCCAGCCAGGCTCCCCAATAAGTAAATCTTTAAAAAAATAAAGTAAAATTGCCACTAACTCTTTTGGTACTGTTATACTGATGTTATACTGCTTCTATTATTTTCCTTAGCACTTTTACCTGATAACATTACTGAAAATTTTACTTATTTTGTTAATTGTATATTGTCTATCTCTTTAAGTTGAGTATGTTCTGCTTTGTTCACTTATGCCTCTCCAGTTCCTAGAACAGTGCCTGGACATAGTAGATGTTCAACAACTATTAGAATGAATGAGATGCCCCGAGTATCTGATCAGAATAATGCTTAGGAAGCCTTTATTTTAATAGTGTTTGAAAAACACTGTCGTAGATTACTGTCAGGTTAAAATCTTGTGGTTATGTTTTCTATATTTCCAATTATTTAAGTCTTATAATTAATTAATAAACAGAAAAAAATCCATCTTTTCTTTTAAGTAAGTAACAAAATTTCTTGTTATAAAATATTACCTAGCAGGCAGGGGCCATAATCTTTAAGTAAACTCTTCTCCATTTTTTTGAAATATAAAATGTATCTATGATATACTTGTTCATAGCACTTACAAAATGTTTTTGAAGAAAATCATATACAACATTTGAGAGAATATATTTTTAAAAATGGGCTTTAAAAAAGACTCTACAATCCACTACCAAACTAGTATTGAAGAAAATTATTTTGAAATATGAATCAGGTAAGCCAAATGCCTTTCCCTTGTAAGCAATTTGAATTCAATTTGTGGCAGAAAGTGCAGGCTCTCTTGGATCAATAGGATGCATTCAGCACAGCTGACATACTACACCTGATCCAGAGCCAACCTGGCTGGGGACCTATTAGTCATACCTGAGGGACTTTCCCTAGCTTTTATCTCGAGGTACATCTCCTAGAATTACAGGTACTTGAGGCTAATTAGGTCTGCTCTATTACCTGCCATGCAAAGTCTCTGTTTCTACAACATCCCATTTACCTTCCAATTTCAATGAGATAATCAGGGTGCTACAATGCACTAAAGGTAAAATGATAGGCTTGCACACACCCCTGACTGCCTTTATCTGTTAATACCATGAGCTGGCGTGTGAATGCGTGCGGGCACGTGCGCGCGCGCACACACACACACACACACACACACACACACACACACACACACGAGGGCTAAAGAGAGAATGGCTGGACTGACCTGTTACAATTTTACCTTGTTTGCTTTGTTGCTTTTCCTCAGAAGTCAGTCCTCCTTCCAATGTAATTATGTAATTAGAGCTAAAGACTATAAACAAATAGAGATTTGTCCCCTCCCCCAGAGCTCTGAAGTCAGGCCTTTTTAATGCCGAGACTTTGGAAGCCTACACCTCCCTGACGCAGGGAGGCAGACCTGAGACATGGAAAGCATGTCACATTCCTACTTACCTGCTCTTTCTCCTGGACTCAGTAAGCAAAGGGAGCGGAGCACATATAGAGAGTAGGGTCCAGGTTTTCATGTTGCGTTTGATCAACTTTTAGAGGATAATTATTTTTCTCCTTCAAATTAGCATTATATTCAATTGTATGGCATCTTCATAAAGTCATTACAAATTAAGACCATGGATCAAAATCGACCCTTTGACAATTTTTACCAATCCTCTATACCATCCTTCATTGTTTGGACAACCACCTTGCTTATTATATTTGCTAATTATAGAGCAATGATATCTGAGTAGGTCATAGGATACCCAAGGAATATGTTCTATTATGATGTAGCTGGGTAAAGCAAAACCAGATTTTACCTTGCAAGTTATTCTCCCAGCTCACATGGGAGATAAGAAACAGCAGAGAATGTGTGGGCCCACTGTACTCTTCGGACGGAAATGCACTGGCAAAGGGAGTAACATTAGTTAGCAATATTATTGTGTGCTCTGGCTTTGCTAATCTTTTTGTCATTAGAAAACTTCAAAAGCATTTCTCTGGAGAAATTTCAAGGTCCCTCTTTTTTTGTGCTCAGTTTTGACCACTGTTTTTTGCCTCTTGATTCTGTTCTGTTTCCAGCTTCAAATCCACAGCATTCCCTTTGAAGAGATCCATTCTGGGATGCAAGAATAGCAGTGTAAGTTAGGAGCTACACCCTCAAAATCCTCAAGGACCAGGCAAGTAATATAGTTGGGTAAAGGGGGCATGTTATGGGCTAATTGTATAACCATCTATTAGACAATTTAGGGATGTTTAGACTGTTTGTTTTTCCAACTTTCTCTAATTAAAAATTTTTGAGATATTTGTTGATTCGGGTGCATATGTTTGACATAATCCAGAGAGATCTCAGGTATGCTTTACTCAGTTTCCCCCAATGATAACAACCTGCAAGTCTATAGCATAATATCACAACCAGAAAACTGACATTGAAGCTAACTACCATTCTTAGGTACGTTTTCCCAGTTTACATGTATGTGTGTAAGTGTGTTGTTTACCTTTATGCAATTTTATCCCATGTTTAGATTTGTGTATTACTACCATAGATAGTCAAGAATTGAAACTCTTCTGTCACCATAGGATCCTTCTTTACCTTTTTAATAGCTACATTCACTTCCATCCTGCACTCCACCTTCCCTTCTTTGTCTCTAACTATGGGCAGCCATTGACCTGCTTTCTAGTTCTTTAATTTTGTGGTTTCAAGAATGATATACAGGGGCGCCTGGGTGGCCCAGTCGTTAAGCGTCTGCCTTCGGCTCAGGTCATGATCTCAGGGTCCTGGGATCAAGCCCCGCATCGGGCTCCCTGCTCCACGGGAAGCCTGCTTCTCCCTCTCCCACTCCCCCTGCTTGTGTTCCCTCTCTCGCTGTCTCTCTCTCTCTGTCAAATAAACAAATAAAATCTTAAAAAAAAAAAAAGAATGATATACAAATGGAATCATGCTGTATGTAAAATTGTGGTCACACACACTGACTTTTTTTCACTTTGTATAAATCCTTTGAAATTCGTACACATTATCATGTGTGTCAAAATTTCATTCCTTTTTATTGCTGAGTAATATTCCACAGTGTGGATGTACCATTGTTTGTTTAACCATTCATTCCTTTAAGGACATCAGGGTTGTTTCTAGTTTGGGCTATTACAAATCAAGGTGCTATGAATGTTTGTGAACATAAGTTTCCATATGTGAATGTATTTCTGTTTTTGTTTTTTTTTTCTCACTTTTGGCAGAGATGTAGACTCAGAGAAATGTTTTCCTACTGTAAGAAAAATGATCACACACATGCCGCTGACAAGTGGCATTCAGCCTCAGTGTGATGGTAGTTGTATGCTAACTGAAAAGCATGTGTCTCAGAGAAGTCACTTCCCAGATCCAACAACACTGCATGTGAGGAAGTGGGCCCAATAATGTCACATCTGTTTATTTTGAAGAAAATCATAAAATCTGAAAATTTATATGAAGGTTTTTGGTTTATAAATCTTCTATATAGGACTGTATGTTTTGAAATACTGAGAGCCAAACGAAATAAGATTGCAGGCTAGATTTTTTTAACCATTGGTCACTTTTTTTTTAATACCTCATGTAAGCAAAGAATTCTGGTACTAAACTTATGAAGCCCATGGCATCACTGAATTTACCTATGCATTGTTACTTTTACCATTATGTCAGTCTCACTTTGGAATTCTTCTTAAGTATAAGATTAGGAGAAATGGGGTGCATTTAATCAGCTATAAAAACAATTTATTCACTCAGTAACTATGGAAGGACTACCATGGGTCAGTCACTTTGCACTGTGGATGCAGAGTGGACTGCAGATATGGCTCTGCTCTCTGCACACAAGGAGTAGGTAGCCTGTGCGTGTGATGGCTACTGGTAGCTGGGAGTGAGCATGGCCTTGCTGTTGTGGCTTTTCTGACCACAAACTCTGTTAATAATTATTAATTAGCTTCATACGTTTAGATACGAGGTAACACCTGATTTTTTAAAAAAATCTAGATTTCTGGCTTTTGTTAAAAACTAGAAACTCAGATATAAATGAGCTTACATTCCAATACGGGCAAGTCAGTTGGAGTTGAAAATGAGCTGCCCCATTAGGCGGGGCAAGTACTCTTCTAGTTGCCATAGTCTCCTCAGCCAGCCTTACTCATTTATATGATCTACCAGGCCTCTATGAACATGTGAATCTGTTACTTCTGGTTTAGGGAGAGATCAAACATTATTAAGCAACCATTCCTTGTTTGCCGCTAAATCATGGCTTCTTCTAAAAGCCACTTGTTCCTTCTAGGAAAATTACCACTGAACCTGAGTTACTACAACCATCATGGATGGATGCATGGAGACCAAGGCTGTTAACTTTATTTTGTATGATCGGATCATTGCATTTACCTACTCCAATATTTAACTGCTAATTCCACAGTAAAACAGCAGTCTTAACTTACGATTCACAGTGAGTAAAATCTGAACATACAGAAACCAGCAGAAATGCACAATTTTTATTTGTAAGCCATTTATTTTATAAGGTCAATGAAAAGTCCCAGATTGTGCTGGATTAGAATTTCTGAATAGGCGAAGTCTTAAATCAAAGTTCCATATTCCGGACATCAAAATGATCAAGAGAACATGCAACAGCTATCTCTTTAGATTGACCCATGCTAAAGGTTAGTATTTGGAGCAAGGGGACAAACCAATATACCAAAATGGCTGTGACTATGGAAAAAAAAATCACACAACTTCTTCCAAAGATAAGAAATGTTAAGATGTCATTGGCTCTGTAAAGTGCTACTTTTGGAAGAGATGTCATAATGCCAATATTAGCACACACTTTTATTTTTGAATTGGTGCACTGCCTTCTCAGACCATCATGAAAGAGTAGCAAATGATCAAGTCCCAGGGCATCGTCAATGAACTTTGTTCCAGATTCTGTGCCTGAATTTCCCATGTTTCATAACATTCTGAAGTTTGTAAACCTCAAAAGAGTATATTAAGCGCCTTGATTTTTTTTAATATAAGATACCTAGAAACAAAAAAGAGTTTTTATTTTTTTTTCCAACAAAAAGGCTACTTGAACTACACTGCTTGATTCACACATGAACTAATCTTATAAGGAATATTTGTTCTTTTTTGTTCATAACCTGGCCTTATGACAAGGGTGAGGAAGAAGAAAAAGTTGCCCAAGGCATTTACAAGCCCTACAAAGACTTTATTAAAAAGAAAAATACCCACAAATTTACTACCGATCCACCTAGATCTTTTACCGTGTTGTGTCATCTCTCATGAGGGAACTGTAACTTCAGAGATTTAAGAGCAAAAAAGGCACAAAAGCAAATTTTATAATATAAAGAGTAAACCATTTAAAGATACAATTTCTT
Source organism: Phoca vitulina (assembly GCF_004348235.1). NCBI lineage: Eukaryota > Metazoa > Chordata > Mammalia > Carnivora > Phocidae > Phoca > Phoca vitulina. The sequence continues at coordinate 82,931,339 of NW_022589704.1, forward strand.
TCTCCTACATACTTGAGAGAAAAATCAGAAGCTTCAGAAAGATCAAATTTGTCTCTGCCAAGGTCAATGAACACTCAGTGCAGTTAGTCCACTAAATATATTTACTAAAATCACAGCTTGTGTAATACATATTTTATTATTATGAAGTATATTTATGACATTAGTAAGGCTTCCAAACAAAGGAAATAAATGTGAAGAGGTTTAAATTATAAAAGAAAAAGCATAGCACAATTGCATGTTTCAGTAATATTTTATTACTTAATATTTTAAGGTTCTTTATGTCCTTGTTACAACTAAATTGTTGCCTCAAAAGCTGAAGGTGAACGAGAACTGTCATTTAGCATATGCGTTTTATAATAAATCCTCTTGACTCTCAATCCATTTAAAGGTAGTAATAATCTTGATCATAACAAGAGAATACGGATTTTCTTGGTTAAATTTTAACTCATGCTTCTAAATAACTCTTTTATACTGAAATTTGTTCAAAATGCTGGAAGTACCAAATGCCTGAAATGAGTGCTCATAAGTAATAGTTTTGGTGAAGGTGGCTGGAGAACCAATAGGGGCTCTGACTTTATAAAAAGGAGAAATTAAATCATGGCTGTGAAAATACAAGCATGTTGGACAAGAGGAGAACAGATATTAGTTCAAATCCTGACATTATTCTTTTTTTTTTTATTGTTATGTTAATCCCCATACATTACATCATTAGTTTTAGATATAGTGTTCCATGATTCATTGTTTGTGCATAACACCCAGTGCTCCATGCAGAACGTGCCCTCCTCAATACCCATCACCAGGCTAACCCATCCTCCCAACCCCCTCCCCTCTAGAACCCTCAGTTTGTTTTTCAGAGTCCATTGTCTCTCATGGTTCTTCTCCCCCTCCGATTTCCCCCCCTTCATTCTTCCCCTCCTGCTACATTCTTCTTCTTCTTTTTTTCTTTCTTAACATATATTGCATTATTTGTTTCAGAGGTACAGATCTGAGATTCAACAGTCTTGCACAATTCACAGCGCTTACCAGAACACATACCCTCCCCAGTGTCCATCACCCAGTCACCCCATCCCTCCCACCCCACCCCCCACTCCAGCAACCCTCAGTTTGTTTCCTGAGATTAAGAATTCCTCA
>NW_022589704.1:82932569-82942969 GCF_004348235.1 Phoca vitulina
TTTTTCTTTCTTAACATAGATTGCATTATTTGTTTCAGAGGTACAGATCTGAGATTCAACAGTCTTGCACAATTCACAGCGCTTACCAGAACACATACCCTCCCCACTGTCCATCACCCAGTCACCCAATCCCTCCCACCCCACCCCCCACTCCAGCAACCCTCAGTTTGTTTCCTGAGATTAAGAATTCCTCATATCAGTGAGGTCATATGATACATGTCTTTCTCTGTTTGACTTATTTCGCTCAGCATAAGACACTCCAGTTCCATCCACGTCGTTGCAAATGGCAAGATCTCATTCCTTTTGATGGCTGCATAATATTCCATTGTATATATATACCACATCTTCTTTATCCATTCATCTGTTGATGGACATCTTGGCTCTTTCCACAGTTTGGCTATTGTGGACATTGCTGCTATAAACATCGGGGTGCACATAGCCTTTCGGGTCCCTACTTTTGTATCTTTGGGGTAAATACCCAGTAGTGCAATTGCTGGATCATATGGTAGCTCTATTTTCAACTTTTTGAGGAACCTCCATACTGTTTTCCAGAGTGGCTGCACCAGCTTGCATTCCCACCAACAGTGTAGGAGGGTTCCCCTTTCTCCGCATCCCCGCCAACATCTGTCATTTCCTGACTTGTTAATTTTAGCCATTCTGACTGGTGTGAGGTGGTATCTCATTGAGGTTTTGATTTGGATTTCCCTGATGCCGAGCGATATTGAACACTTTTTCATGTGTCTGTTGGCCATTTGGATGTCTTCTTTGGAAAAATGTCTGTTCATGTCTTCTGCCCATTTCTTGATTGGATTCTTTGTTCTTTTGGTGTTGAGTTTGATGAGTTCTTTATAGATTTTGGATACTAGCCCTTTATCTGATATGTCATTTGCAAATATCTTCTCCCATTCTGTCAGTTGTCTTTTGGTTTTGTTGACTGTTTCCTTTGCTTTGCAAAAGCTTTTTACCTTGATGAAGTCCCAATAGTTCATTTTTGCCCTTGCTTCCCTTGCTTTTGGCGATGTTTCTAGGAAGAAGTTGCTGCGGCTGAGGTCGAAGAGGTTGCTGCCTGTGTTCTCCTTTAGGATTTTGATGGACTCCTGTCTCACATTTAGGTCTTTCAACCATTTGGAGTCTATTTTTGTATGTGGTGTAAGGAAATGGTCCAGTTTCATTCTTCTGCATGTGGCTGTCCAATTTTCCCAACACCATTTGTTGAAGAGACTGTCTTTTTTCCATTGGACATTCCTTCCTGCTTTGTCAAAGATGAGTTGACCATAGACTTGAGGGTCCATTTCTGGGCTCTCTATTCTGTTCCATTGATCTATGTGTCTGTTTTTGTGCCAGTACCATACTGTCTTGATGATGACAGCTTTGTAGTAGAGCTGGAAGTCTGAAATTGTGATGCCGCCAGCTTTGCTTTTCTTTTTCAACATTCCTCTGGCTATGCGGGGTCTTTTCTGGTTCCATACAAATTTGAGGATTATTTGTTCCATTTCTTTGAAGAAAGTGGATGGTATTTTGATGGGGATTGCATTGAATGTGTAGATTGCTCTAGGTAGGATTGACATCTTCACAATATTTGTTCTTCCAATCCATGAGCATGGAACGTTTTTCCATTTCTTTGTGTCTTCCTCAATTTCTTTCATGAGTATTTTATAGTTTTCTGAGTACAGATCCTTTGCCTCTTTGGTTAGATTTATTCCTAGGTATCTTATGGTTTTGGGTGCAATTGTAAATGGGATCGACTCCTTAATTTCTCTTTCTTCTGACTTGTTGTTGGTGTATAGGAATGCCACTGACTTCTGTGCATTGATTTTATATCCTGCCACTTGACTGAATTCCTGTATGAGTTCTAGCAGTTTTGGGGTGGAGTCTTTGGGATTTTCCACATAAAGTATCATATCATCTGCAAAGAGTGAGAGTTTGACTTCTTCTTTGCCAATTTGGATGCCTTTGATTTCTTTTTGTTGTCTGATTGCTGTGGCTAGGACTTCCAATACTATGTTGAATAGCAGTGGTGATAGTGGACATCCCTGCCGCGTTCCTGACCTTAGGGGGAAAGCTCTCAGTTTTTCCCCATTGAGAATGATATTCGCTGTAGGTTTTATAGATGGCTTTTATGATATTGAGGTATGTACCCTCTATCCCTATACTCTGAAGAGTTTTGATCAAGAAAGGATGCTGTACTTTGTCAAATGCTTTTTCTGCATCTATTGAGAGGATCATGTGATTCTTGTTTTTTCTTTTGTTAATGTATTGTATCACGTTGATTGATTTGCGGATGTTGAACCAACCTTGCAGCCCAGGGATAAATCCGACTTGGTCGTGGTGAATAATCCTTTTAATGTACTGTTGGATCCTATTGGCTAGTATTTTGGTGAGAATTTTTGCATCCATGTTCATCAGGGATATTGGTCTGTAATTCTCCTTTTTGATGGGGTCTTTGTCTGGTTTGGGGATCAAGGTAATGGTGGCCTCATAAAATGAGTTTGGAAGTTTTCCTTCTTTTTCTATTTTTTGGAACAGTTTCAGAAGAGTAGGTATTAATTCTTCTTGAAATGTTTGGTAGAATTCCCCTGGGAAGCCATCTGGCCCTGGGCTTTTGTGTTTTGGGAGATTTTTGATGACTGCTTCTATTTCCTTAGTGGTTATAGGTCTGTTCAGGTGTTCTATTTCTTCCTGGTTCAGTTTTGGTAGTTGATACATCTCTAGGAATGCATCCATTACTTCCAGGTTATCTAATTTGTTGGCATAGAGTTGCTCATAATATGTTCTTATAATTGTTTGTATTTCTTTGGTGTTGGTTGTGATTTCTCCTCTTTCATTCATGATTTTGTTGATTTGGGTCATTTCTCTTTTCTTTTTGATAAGTCTGGCCAGGGGCTTATCAATCTTGTTAATTCTTTCAAAGAACCAGCTCCTAGTTTCGTTGATCTGTTCTACTGTTCTTTTGGTTTCTATTTCATTGATTTCTGCTCTGATCTTTATTATTTCTCTTCTCCTGCTGGGTTTAGGCTTTATTTGCTGTTCTTTCTCCAGCTCCTTTAGGTGTAGGGTTAGGTTGTGTACTTGAGACCTTTCTTGTTTCTTGAGAAAGGCTTGTATTGCTATATACTTTCCTCTTAGGACTGCCTTTGCTGTATCCCAAAGATTTTGAATAGTTGTGTTTTCATTTTCATTGGTTTCCATGAATTTTTTTAATTCTTTTTTAATTTCCTGGTTGACCCATTCATTCTTCAGTAGGATGCTCTTTAGCCTCCATGTATTTGAGTTCTTTCCGACTTTCCTCTTGTGAGTTCTAGTTTCAAAGCATTGTGGTCTGAAAATAGGCAGGGGATGATCCCAATCTTCTGGTACCGGTTGAGACCTGATTTATGACCTAGGATGTGATCTATTCTGGAGAATGTTCCATAGGCACTAGAGAAGAATGTGTATTCCGTTGCTTTGGGATGGAATGTTCTGAATATGTCTGTGAAGTCCATTTGGTCCAGTGTGTCATTTAAAGTCTTTATTTCCTTGTTGATCTTTTGCTTGGACGATCTGTCCATTTCAGTGAGGGGGGTGTTAAAGTCCCCCGCTATTATTGTATTGTTGTCGATGTGTTTCTTTGCTTTTGTTATTAATTGCCTTATATAATTGGCTGCTCCCATGTTAGGGGCATAGATATTTACAATTGTTAGATCTTCTTGTTGGATAGACCCTTTAAGTATGATATAGTGTCCTTCCTCATCTCTTATTACAGTCTTTGGTTTAAAATCTAATTTGTCTGATATAAGGATTGCCACCCCAGCTTTCTTTTGGTGTCCATTAGCATGGTAAATGGTTTTCCACCCCCTCACTTTCAATCTGGGGGTGTCTTTGGGTCTAAAATGAGTCTCTTGCAGACAGCATATCGATGGGTCTTGTTTTTTAATCCAATCTGATAGCCTGTGTCTTTTGATTGGGGCATTTAGCCCATTTACATTCAGGGTAACTATTGAAAGATAGGAATTTAGTGCCATTGTATTGCCTGTAAAGTGACTGTTACTGTATATTGTTTGTGTTCCTTTCTGGTCTATGTTGCTTTTAGGCTCTCTCTTTGCTTAGAGGACCCCTTTCAGGATTTGTTGTAGGGCTGGTTTCGTGTTTGCAAATTCCTTTAGTTTTTGTTTGTCCTGGAAGCTTTTTATCTCTCCTTCAATTTTCAATGACAGCCTAGCTGGATATAGTATTCTTGGCTGCATATTTTTCTCATTTAGTGCTCTGAATATGTCCTGCCAGTCCTTTCTGGCCTGCCAGGTCTCTGTGGATAAGTCTGTTGCCAATCTAATGTTTCTACCATTGTAGGTTACATATCTCTTCTCCCGAGCTGCTTTCAGGATTTTCTCTTTGTCTCTGAGACTCGTAAGTTTTACTATTAGATGTCGGGGTGTTGACCTATTTTTATTGATTTTGAGAGGGGTTCTCTGTGCTTCCTGGATTTTGATGCCTGTTTCCTTCCCCAAATTAGGGAAGTTCTCTGCTATAATTTGCTCCATTATACCTTCTGCCCCTCTCTCTCTTTCTTCTTCTTCTGGGATCCCAATTATTCTAATGTTGTTTCGTCTTATGGTATCGTTTATCTCTCGAATTCTGCCCTCGTGATCCAGTAATTGTTTATCTCTCTTTTTCTCAGCTTCTTTATTTTCCATCATTTGGTCTTCTATCTCACTGATTCTTTCTTCTGCCTCATTTATCCTAGCAGTTAGCGCCCCCATATTTGATTGCACCTCATTAATAGCCTTTTTGATTTCTACTTGGTTCGATTTTAGTTCTTTTACTTCTCCAGAAAGGGTTTCTCTAATAACTTCCATGTTTTTTTCAAGCCCAGCTAGTATCTTTAAAGTGATGATTCTGAACTCTAGATCTGACATCGTACTAATGTCCGTATTGAGTAGGTCCCTGGCAGTCGGTACTACCTCTTGTTCTTTTTGTTGAGGTGATTTTTTCCGTCTTGTCATTTTGTGCAGAGGAGAATAGATTAATGAGAGAACAAAATGCTAGCAGGGTAACAACGTCCCCAGAAAATATACTCTAAACAAATCAGAAAAGACCTGAAGCAGTGGGAAAAGAAAGGGAAAGAGAGAAAAAAGAAAAGGAAAGAAAAAAAGAAAAAAGAAAAAGATAAAGATAAAAACAAACAAAAGCAGAACAAAACAAAACAAAACAAAAACAATGTGATCAAATATGATCAGGCTGGATTATAGATCAGTGCCACACACTAGATTTTGGGTGTATTTTGGTCTGTTAAAAGAAAGTCCCTCCCAAAATTTTAAAGAAAGAAAAACTTATATATGTACAAAAATAAGGGTTGATATGATGAAGGGATGGAATATGACTGTAAAGATGGAAATTATAAAAAATTTTAAAAAAGGATTTGATAAGTTGTTTGAAAAAAGAAAGAAGAGGATTAAAAAAAAAAAAAGAAAGAAAGAAAAAAGGGAGAGAATGTGATCAGGCAGGGGAGTAGAAAAAAACCATGCACTAGAGATTTAGAGTATATTTTGATCTGTTAGAAGAAACTATCTCAAGATTTTAAAGAGAGAACAACTTATATATATATGCCAAAAATACAGGTAACTACTATGAAGGGATAGAATATGACTTTAAAAATGAAAAATAAAAATTTTTTTTTTAAAAAAGGGATTGATAAGATGTTGGTTGAAAAAGGGAAAAAGAAAAATTCAAAAAAAAAGAAAAAAGGAAAAAAGAAAAAAAGACAGTTAAAAAAAATAATTAACTTTGAAAGACTAAAGAATCATGGGAAAAAAGCCATGCATTCTATGTGCAGTATTCCCCTGGTGCTGGAGTTCTGCCGTTCTCACTGATCGGTAAACTTGGTCTTGGCTGGTTCTTCTCGCTGATCTTCTGGGGGAGGGGCCTGTTGCCGTGGTTCCCAAATGTCTTTGCCGGAGGCAAAATTGCCCCGCCCTTGCCGGTCCGGGCTAAGTAATCTGCTCGGGTTTGCTTTCCGGAGCTTTTGTTCCCTGCAAGCTCTCCGTACAGCTTTGGAGGCGGAGAGTGAAAATGGTGGCCTCCCAGTCTCCGCACCGGCGGAGCCGAGAACTCGGGGTCCCGCTCCTCAGCGAGCCCCCAGAGAAAAGCCGTCAGTCACTCCCGTCTCCCCGGTCTCCGGCCGCACTCCGTGCTCACCCGGCCTGTGACCGCGCCTTTCTATCTGGCACCCGACCCCGTGCGGAGTCTCCAAACCCAGCAGATCCCCGCGGTGCACTCCCGCGCCTCTCCTCCCGGGGGAAGAAGGTGAGTCTCCCCGGATCTGCCGCTTGTTGGGTCCCTGCTGGAGGAGCAGTGGCCCGACTGTGCCGCGGATCACGGTTTATAGCAACCCCGAGCTGAGAGCCCGCGCCTGGGCTCCGTCTCTGCAGCCGGCTTTCCCGCTCCGATACCTGGGAGCTCTGCCGCACTCAGGCACCCCCGGTCTTTCTGTGACCCCGAGGGTCCTGAGACCACACTGTCCCGCGAGGGTTCCACCCCCCACTTCGCCACCAGAGTGACGTCCCTCAGCAGAGCAGACTTCTAAAAGTTCCGACTTTGTGCTCTGCAGCTCTATCACTTGCCAGAAGCGGCCGACGGAGGCCCCTCCCCCGCCGTCTATCCTCCCGAATATCGCCTCGGATTCACTTCTCCGCACGTCCTACCTTCCAGAAAGTGGTCACTTTTCTGTTCAGAGAGTTGTTGCTCTTCTTTTCTTTGATCTCCTGTTGAGTTTGTAGGTGTTCAGAATGGTTTGATCCCTATCCAGCTGAATTCCTGAGAGGAGAGGAAATCCAGGTCTCCTACTCCTCCGCCATCTTGCTCCGCCCCCTCCAAATCCTGACATTATTCTTAAGTCACTCTGTTATATTGGATATATTTCTTTGCCACTGTTTTCTAATCTCTGAAATGGATATATTTCTTTGCCACTGTTTTCTAATCTCAGTCCTACCTGACTGAATTCTTCTAAGGGGAAAGTACGATAATAAATATACCTTGGAAAATATAACATAAGTTGTTTTATGTAGGTATTGGGTCTAACACAGAGATGCCATATATATAAGTGCAACGAAAATTTGAAGAATCTAAACATAGGTGTAGTTTCTACTTAGGACTGGAGAGACCTAGAAAGAACAACATATACAACCTTACAATGACAAAATAAGCAAATTCATTTTTTTTCCCTTAAACCTATTGAAATGCTGAGGTTCAAGTGTAACCAACTAGCCCACAGTCTGAGAGATAAGTGCCTGCAGAGAGAGATAAGATGTGAACACTGGCTTACAAGGGCAAGATAGAGTCAGACCCCTAAGGAAAAGGTCAGTGAAGGTGATTGGTGGGGACTAAGAATGCACTGGTGAGAGGATGAAGTCTCCAGAGCCTCAAATTTGCATTTTCTTGCAAGTTCTTTCTCCAGGAACCCCACTGGATGCTTACAGAAAATACTGGGAGAGTGGGGCGCCTGGGTGGCTCAGTCGTTAAGCGTCTGCCTTCAGCTCAAGTCATGATCCAGGGTCCTGGGATTGAGCCCCGCATCAGGTTCCCTGCTCCACGGGGAGCCTGCTTTTCTCCCACTCTCCCTGCTTATGTTCCCTCTCCGCTGTGTCTCTCTCTGTCAAATAAATAAATAAAATCTTAAAAAAAAAAAAAGAAAATACTGGGAGAGATCTGAGAAAGTCCCTCTCGTGATACAGATTTGCGGGGAGAAGTAGCAGTCAGTATGAAAGGGGCATCAAACTCTATTGGTATCCTTTTCCCCATGCCCCCAGTGGAACAAATGCCTTACTCTACAGGAGAAAAGGCAATAACACTTTCACCTTTAGGGCAGTTATGAAAACTCACTGAAACTAGGCAAAGGGAACAGGAAGAAAAGCTATATCCTGGGAGAGGAAGTAGGAATACAGGATGGGCTCAGAACAACAGCTTTAGGGAAGAAAAGAAACACTGAAAAGACAACATCCATGAGACACAACCATACAATGCCCAACACTGATGCTTCACCAGAATAACAAAGAACACTCCCTCACACTCCACCGCCAAGCTAACTTGTCACTTCATAGGTAACTTGCAAGAGTCAGACCTTCTTTGATGTTCAGAATAGAGATAACAAAAAGCTGATGATAGGCAGTGAAAGCAAAAAAAGGAAAACACTCTGACACACCAGCCTCCACCATAAACACAACATATTGCTAGAGTATTTTGAGCCTTTGGTGTCCTGAGGGTAAGCATACCAACTACAAAACTCAAGCCCAGCTCCACTTCTAATTAGATTAACTCAGTTCCCTCATGCAAGGCCTATAAGAAAAAAGATGGGTTCACTTTCAAGCATATGACCTACTATTTCCATCTCTACTGTCTTACATAAGATGTCTGGCTTCAAAAAAAATTCAAAATATACGAAAAGAGCAGGAGAGAAAAACAAAAAAAAATCCCTAAACTCTTCCATAACAAAAAAACCCCAAAGAACCCAATTAAAAAATGGTCAAAGGACTTGAATAGTTGGAAATACAAAGAATATATACAAATGGCCAAAAGGTATATGAAAATATGCTCCACATCATTAATCATCAGGGAAGTGGAAATCCAAAACCACAATGAGCTATCACCTCACATCTGTTAGGATGGCTATAATAGAAAGAAAGAAAGAAAGAAAGAAAGAAAGAAAGAAAGAAAGAAAGAAAGAAAGAAAAGAAAAGAGAAAAAAAGAGAAAAAAAGAAAGAAAAATAAAAAATAAAAAAGATAACAAATGTTGGGGAGGATGTGGAGCAATTGGAATCTTTGTGCATTACTAGTGAGAATATAAACAATGTAGCCACTATGGAAAACAGTATGGTGGTTCTTCAAATAATTAACAATTGGATTACCACATGATCCTGCAATCCTATTTCTGGGTATATATCCAAAAAAAAAAAAGAAAGAAATAAGGATCTTAAAGAGACATATACACTCCCATGTTTATTGTAGCATTATTCACAATAGCTAAAAAACAACCTAAATGTCCATAAATGAATGAATGTATAAAGAAAATATGGTGTATACACACAACGGAATATTATGCAGCCTTAAAAAATAAGGAAATCCCGCCATGGGAGACAACATGGAGAAACCTGGAGAACATGATGCTAAGTGAAATAAAGCAGTCATAGAAGCTAGTCACTGCATATTTCCACTTATATGAAATATCTAAAGTAGTCAAATTCATAGAGACAGTAGAATGGTGGTTGCCAGGGGTTAGGAGGGATGGAGAAATGGGAGTTGTTCAAAGGGTGTAAAGCTTTATTAATGCAAGGTAAATGAGTTATAGAGATCTGCTCTATAACAATGTGCCTTAGTTAACAATACTGTATTATATACTTAAAGCTTTGTTAAGAGGGTAGATCTCATGTTAAGTGTTTTATCATAATAATAATTTAAACAAACACAAGAGACAAAGCAGTCATCAGAAGTAGACTCAGAAATGATGCGGATATTACAACGGACAGAGAATTTAAAATGACTCTGATTAATGTTAACATTGTAATGGGAAAATGTGACAACATGCAATACAAAATTGATCCTTTCAGCTCTGATATGGAAACCATGAGAGGGAATTAAACAAAAATACGAGAAATGATAAGCAGTGATAAAGACGAAGAATGCCTTTTTTTTTTTTTAAAGGAAATAGAACACAGCCTCCAAGAACTGTGGAATCATATCAAATTGACTAACCACATATCCAAGAAGCACAGAAATACCTAAAGGACACCAAACCCCCCAAATCTAGACATATTAAACTCAAACAGTCAGAGAGAGAGAGAGAGAAACTTGAAGGTGGCTGGAGAAAAAATCATATTACATATAGAGTACCAAACATAAGAATTTTGTAGTCTGCTTTTCCAGAAGTCATGACAGGTAGAGGACAATGAAATGACATTGTTTAAAAAAAAAAAAAATCAAAATATTCACCAAAGCAAAATTTTGGCTTCTAGTTGAAGAAAGCAGATTGGCTACCCATGTTTACCATGTCTCCCTGCTTAGAATAAGTAAAATGCTGTGAAGGGATAATAAGAAAATGAATCCACTAGAAGAGAAAGTCTAAGAGGACATTCATTTGATAAAAACTTTCAAGATTAAAGTGAAAACCAAAGATAAACATACAAAGAAACACTTCTGAACAAAGAAAAGTCTAGGAAACAGAAGAGAAATTTAGCAAAAGGTTTATTACTGTACTCAGAGAAATTTTAGAAGACTCTGCATCATAAAACAAAAACAGGGTGTTATAAAAAAGGAAATAATCAGAGAATAATAAAATGACATGTATAGTTGTTAATATAAATGATTCCACAGAATACTTGAAAATAAATTTGAGGAAATCTTCCAAGGGCAAAATGACAAAAAAAAAAAAAAA
>NW_022589704.1:82943069-83136684 GCF_004348235.1 Phoca vitulina
GAAGGGAATATATGTGAGAAGATCCACTACATTGAAGATACATTCAGGTGCATCAGTAAGTGGAGATACTGAAAAGAGGAATAAAGAAAACAGATTAATTAAAATGATCGAAACACTAATAGAAAAGAATTTCTCAAAAGAGGGAAAACATGCATATTCAGATAAAGAATACCCAGTAAATGCTAAATACAATAAATGAAAGTATAAACACAATAAAACAATTAGTATAAAAATTTCAGATCAAAATAATGTCAGTTATTGTTTTGGACCACAGTTTTGTAAGCAGAGCTGAAACAGTGACTGAGTGACACACTGAACTCCAGACTGGCACTCGGGGCAATTAAACTCTAAGCAGGGAAGTGAGAATTCTTACATCCTCCCTCCCCCCACACTCTTTCTGGGAGCCCTTCTGGGTGCTTTAGTTCGAGGTGCGACAGAGGATTCTTTAGCCTTTTAATATAAACTTGGATATGATTTCTTTAAACTTTGATGTGATTTCTTTAGCCCCTGTGTTCTAAAATTTCCAACTTGAAGACTGCCTTTGGTTTTCTTGCCTAAGAGTTAGGCTCAGGAGATAGCACTCTATCTCTGCGAGGAGCCAAATAGTAAACATTTTAGGTTTTGAGGGCCACGTACAATACCTTCTTCTTCCTTGTCCTCCTCCTTCTCCTTGTCTTCCACTTCCTCTGCTTCTTCCCCACACTCCTCTTCTTCTTTGTCTTCTCCTTCTTCTATTTCTCTTTCCTTTTCTTTTTTTTTTTTAATTTTTCACAACCCTTTACCGTGGAACAAACAATTGTCAGCTAGAGGCTTGTACAAAAGTAGATCCTGGGCCCCAATTTTCCAACCCTGCTCTAAGTCATTATCACTGACTTTAAAAAGTCAGAGTTGACAACATGTCTCAAGATTGTTAAGCCCGCTGGGTGGTGGCTCCCCTCACTGCCTCATTTAAAATGCTGCCTTAAGTACATATAACCCCTCAAAATGGTTTAAGGACTTGATGCATTTATTGTCCTCAATGTTTTCTTTTCTTTTCTTTCTTTATTTCCTTTTTTTTTTTTTTTTTGTAAACCTGCAGTTCTAAAATTATTTCATAATTGACTTTCACAGTTGGAAGGATCTAATAACTATGTTCCAAACACACCATGTAAAATCACCTCATGACACATTGTCTCCATCACTGTGGTAGGTAGATTTCTAAGACCCTTCCATACATTTTTACCTCTAGGTACACATGCTGTGCGATCTCATCCCATTGAACAGGGCAGTATTTGTGAATATGATTGGATTTCACTCCTGATACTAATCAGGCTGACTAATCTGCTGCATTTGAGTTAATTAAAAGGGAGATTAACCTGGATGGGTCTGATTTAGTCCGGTGAGCCTTTACAAGAGAGACTAGGCCCTTCTTGAAGAAGGTTTGAAAGCAGCAGACATTCTCCTGCTGGCCTTGAAGAAAGCAGATGGCAGGCTGAGAGAGAGCCTATGGAGGGTCCATGTGGCAAGGACTGAGAGGGTCTTCTAGAAGAGGAGAGTGGCCCCTAGATGACAGACAGCAAGAGAACGGGGACCTCAATGACATAGCTGCCAGAAACCAAATTCTGCCAACAACTCCATGCCTTTGGTAGAGGAAACTGAGCTACAGATATTAATGCTGCCAGGATGACACCTTGTTTGCAGCCTTGGGGGATGTGGCCCAGGGATCCCAGTCAAGTCATGCCAGATGCCAGACCTACAGAAATGGGAGATAATAAGTAGGTGTTTTAAGTGGCTGAATTTGTGGTGATTTGTCCTGCAGCAAAAGAAAACTAAAACAATCAGCACACCCAAATGCCCTTTACTTTCCTTCTTTTTACTTCTGCAATTCCTGTCCATGCTTCTAGTCCCACCTTCTTCCTGAAGCTTTAGAGGTAACCTATTTTTTGCATAGTTATTTTCCCATGTCTTACTGGCTTAGCAAATATTGTTTGTGCCAGGGATGGAATATGTAATATAAACAATTATTTTAAATCTTTTTATCATGTCTTGTTTCCCCTGTTAAGAAGAAGTACAGGGGCCGTCTCCTGTACGTCCTTCTTTCTACCCCTCACAGACCCCAACACAGTCACTACCTATGAGATATTCAATACACATTTGACAAATTGCTAATAGCTTCACTTTCACAATATACCATTGCCATGATCCCACTATTAAAACCATCCCTCATGGATTCTCAACTAAATGGTAAGGGGAAAAAAATGAAAAATCTATAGCCATAGGGTCAACTGATAGGATGACATTTTAGATTTCAAAATACTGTATTAGCAAACCCCCATCTATATCAATTCAACATAAGATTCATCAGGAAAACCAGCAAAACTTCTGGATCAAAGCCCATAGCATCTCATGTAAGATTTTCTGGCTGTTATATTTGCAAATGGAGACGGTGACCTGTAGATGACAACTTTTGCGTGTGCAGATTTAGAAGACATCGCAGAGAGAGGCTTGGGCAGAGCACATTTGTGCTGTTGATGGGCAGGCGCATACTGCTCCATCCAGGTGTCCTTGTCTCTGAAGCTGTGATGGTGAGTCAAGTAACCTGTTTAAAAACCCCCACAGTCTCCTAACCACAGCCACCTGGCTTATAATTATAGATTTATTATAAATAGATATAAGCTTTGAGTGATTAGTTATTGTGTACAAAGTATTCAACCGTGGACCACCTGATTTTCACATACTGCTGTACCTTCTCCTTCCTTTGATACATCCTGGCTGTTAATAGAAAAACACCTGTTTCCTGATAATCTTCCAAGCTATAGAGACATACATTTATATAGAAACAGCTGGGAGAAAGGTCCTTGTGAAGGACAACCAAATTCAATTCTCACCGTCATGAAGCTTTCTCCCGTCGCTGCTGATGGAAGCAGGTAAGCCTGCCTTGCATCACTACTGTGCAAGCTACCACTAAAAAGTAAAGCTAGAGATAGTCTTTAACTACTGTGGGAGGATTAAGAAAATCCAGCAGCAATAAGGCTAGGATTTCCATTTGATCCTAGAAACAAAAGAAATGTTTCTAAAACCGCAGGTGAATGACATACACTGAAAGCCAGAAGCTGGGTTGTAAGCATTCATGGCTTCCTTCTCATGTCTTTTTCCAGCACCTGCACACACCTACACTCTTTCCTTCCTGATACACAGACAGACACAGGGGACATCCAGCTTCAATGATAAACTGGGAGCAGCTAAAGAAAATGAATGATGACAGGAAATGAAAGTGACAGTGACAGTTTGTGGTTGTTTGATTACTTAAATGCAATGAATGGTAGCCACAGAGTTTCCTGTCAACAAGTGTCTGTACAGAAAAATAAGAAAGCAATCAAAACAGTAACTGACATTTCAGGGCATTTCAGAGAAGCCCAGGGTTTCATGCTCAGCAAAACCATCTGTTTAATATTCTTGATAGGCACTACCACTCATCCTGAAAGGAATCAGGACAAAGCTGAAATGGGTGGATGCGATGCTAGCTCAGGATTTTAGCCTCCAAGGGAAGGTGGGCCAGAAGATGGAAGACTAGCCTAAATGACCTCTAAGTCACATCCAATGCAACAATTCCAGAAATAGTGCAAGATGACGAGTTGGGACATTGGTCCTAATGCAAATCTTGTTAGTAATTTACTCGTGTGATCTTAAATCAGTTAATTTACTTCTCTGTGCCTTAATTCCTCCTCATATAAAAACGCTGTTTCCTCCGTGCTGTCAACCCAGGACTCTGCTAGACCTATGAGGCATAACAAAAAGTTCTACAATGATAGAGGCATTGGGCATCTGTACACCATCAGATGTGAGTATGAATCTGGAAACAAAGGGGAGACTGCATGCAGTATCAGCACTGCATGCAATACTGAGCATGTTTTCTGGGCTGAATGAACATATTCACATCCCACCATACTTTCCTCTCATCTTTCCTCTGAGGCTTCCCCACTCTTGAGCCAGAGTTCTTGCCATTTTCTCCTTTGAATCTGGATCTAGTCCTACCTCTTAACTTGTCTCAGTCCGATTTCTTCTTTCACCCACTCCAGCTAAACACCCTGATCTCTCTTGTCCAGGAGGCAGCCCTACCAATTATCTTCATCCCAGAAAGCTCCTCCCACCCAGAAAAGTGTGAACCTACACTGCATGGTTTAGCCTTTCTCATTGAGATGCTTCTCTTCCTTTTTTTTTCTCCTTAAAAAAAGAAAATGCTTTGGAGAAATATGACTGTAATTAACAATTGACAAAAATATCTGGGCTTGAGCTGAAGTGGGAAATCACAGAGGTTAGTTACTTATTTTCTCATGCATTTACCATTTGTTCTCTTTTCTCAGGGAAGTTGAAAGACCTGAGGTTCAAACTTAATAAGGCCTCATACTGTTTCTAAGAGTATTTACAACATACAAAGTATAAGCCAGTGCATTGCTTATATTTAAATTTGTTTTCACTCATCTGAGCCATTACACAGTATGCCATCCCTAAACCTTTTATAATAAGGAACACACATTTCTCAGCCACGAAAGGGAATGAAATGTTCAGCAATTTGAGCTCTCTGGTATTGGGAAGGTGACAAAACATTTATATGCATCCCATCCATTCTATTGATTTGGTTCCAGCATTAAGAGGGATTGCCTGGGGCAGAGTCCTTTTACTAAGTACATGTTCTTGGGAATTAACAGGTGAACCAAATGGTCCACAGTGATGACAGCAACATTTTTCAAAAGACTCAACTTTACTAAATGGATTCCCCAAAAGCATTTTCTCTTCCTGAAAAACAACAACAATTTTAAAAAGGTTTAACTGATAGCACAAATATTTTTTGCCCTTTTAAAAGGAAAATTCTAAGAACCCAAAGACTAAGCTATAAACAAAATGTTTTCACTTATATAAGAATGTCTGCACAATCCACTTTCCACTAGGTACCTTCATATTTTTCACTGATTTTTTTAAACCCACAGTCAATGGCAAATTACTCTAGAAGAATAGTATCATGCTGGGATATTCATGGCCTGGAACTTAATATTTAAAACACTAGTCCTTAAAGATACAAAATAAGTAGAATTTTTTTTTTTTTTTTTTACATTCTAGGTCATTTTTACTCCTTGAGTTGGGAGTAAAGAGATCTCTGGATTCCAGTCTCAATCTTGTAAATAAATAGTAGTGATATTTAGAATAACTCAACTTAATTTTTCTGAGCTTAATTTTTCTTATTTGTATAATAAAGAATTTTTTGTTGTAATAAAGAAATTTTTATTTATTTTTATTTTTTTTAAAGATTTTTATTTATTTATCTGAGAAAGAGAATGGGAGACAGAGAGCATGAGAGGGGAAGGGTCAGAGGGAGAAGCAGACCCCCCGCTGAGCAGGGAGCCCAATGTGGGACTCGATCCCGGGACTCCAGAATCATGACCTGAGCCGAAGGCAGTTGCTTAACCAACTGAGCCACCCAGGCGCCCCCAATGAAGAAATTTTTAGATAATTCTTAAGTTCTCTCCACAAAGTTTATGATTACATTATTTGAGAACTTTAGTATTTACATGGAAAAAATATACTTCCAAAGTTTAAAAGATTTTACTTTTAAAGTATGCTTGTAATACTCCTTGTAGTTCTTGTAATTCTGTAATACTATAATCACCATCACTCTTATAATAATCTTATTTAATATTAATAAAAATAGAAATAATACTTCACATTCAAATAAAATGTTTTGATTTTTTTAAAGTATTATTGCACAGAATAGCTCTATATGGTCAATGGTGGGATAGAGATAATTAATACCATTTTAAGGGTCATATTGGTTCAAGGTTATACAAGATGTTAGCAGCAAAACCTAGAACCAGGATTTTTAAACTTTGAGACCCACAGTCACAATATAATTTGTATGACACTTTATCTTTTAGATAGCAGCTCTGGAAAAGGAAATTTAAGAAGCCATCCTCTGAGCAGTCCATTTACTTCCTGCTATTATCTAGAGTTAGCCAGGAGGTGTCTTTGTGCTGTTTTCTGCCCATAGCATTACTCATGAGCCATGAGTATGTTTTTCCAAGTTTCCAAGGTGAAAATATATGTGTGTATAGCCTTTGGAAATTTTCTGGGGGAGGGTTGAACTTCTCTTAACATAGATATGTTTTTTACTTTATAGACATTTAGAAACTGAAAAGGTAAACTATTTTTGGTGCTGGTGATAACAGTGCAAACAAAACAGACATATTACCTATTACTGTGGAGGTTATATTATGCTTGAGTGGAACGAAAAATCCCCAAGGAAGCATGAATAAACAAGATAATTTTGGAATGGAATGATGCTATACAATGTGATCATGTGATAAAGACTTTTTTGGGTTGGGGAGAGTGCTACATTACTTTAGAAGGTAAGAAAGTCCTCACATGAATGCTTACCCATCCTGAGGAAACAAAAAAGTAAAATTCCAAGATGTATAGGTAATCCGGTCAGCAAATAGAGAAATAGTGCTGAGAGCAGTCTCAGGAATCTTCCCTGCTTCCACAATAGTTGATCCCCAGAGTCTAGCAAATACCTGAAAATCCACTATTAAAAGGATCTTTTTTTTTTCTTCTGGTTGTTAATCTATTAACATTCAAATGCTCTTGAGAGGAAACCATATTAAGTCTATCCTCTTAATTTTAGTCTAAATTGGTTTAACAGAATTTTTTCTATGAACAGCCATTTTTTATTTTTGGTAATCATTTTTTTTTATTCATTGAGGTATAATTTACATGTATAAAATATTACATATCTTTGGTGTATAATTGGCTGAGTTCTAACAAATGCACACCATGTTGCTATTACCCAAACCAAGATATAGAACATTTACATCACTTCAGAACATTCTTCCATGTTCTTTCCAGTTATTCTTCTTGTACTTTTAGGGATAACGACTCTTCTGATTCAGATCATCTTGCATTAGCTTTGTCTGTTCTTGAACTGTAGATATAAACTGAACCATACAGTGCATACCTTTTAATGTCTGTCTTCTTTAACAGCATAACATTTTTGGAGTTTGCTAATATTGTTGCATGTATAGGTAGTTTATTTTTGTTCTTTCTTAAACAGTCAGATAATATTTGATGTGGGAAAAGAAACTCCAGAAACTGTAAAGGAGAAATGTGAAAACAAGTAGGCACAATGGTCTTCAAAATTGGCTCTCTGGACCAGTAGAATCAGCATCAGCATCAATGGGAATTTTTTAGAAACATACATTCTTTGGCCCTGCCCCAGACCTACTGAATTAAAAATTCTGGGTGTTGGTCCCAGCAATCTGTCTTTTAACAAGCCCTCCAGGTGATTCTGAAGCACATTAAAGTTTGAGAAGCAATGAGTAAAAGAAGGCATACATAGGGAATAAAATCTACTTAAAAGGATCCGGGAACTGTGGAAGACGAAATGTGTTTGTTTTATTTTCCTGTTTTACCTAGAACCCCTGATGTTCCAAGAAAGGGAGAGCAGAGTTCATAGAAATGACCTTGTAAATTCTCTTCAATATTAATGCATATCTTTGCTTCAAATAGTTCAGTGACCAGTTCTGATTTAGACTCTGAGTTACCCTTCCATAGTTCAGATAAATTATCCAAGATATGCGGGAGACTTGTAGTAATTAACAATAGCACCCAATAACGAGTGCTAATCTAGTTCTCACACACAAAGGAAAACTCCAGACTATGAAAATGAACAAACCAAATTATCTGGACTTTGAAAATATTTTATATTTCTTACAAATTAACACAAATGAAAAAGAAACCCTGTAATGTAAGACTTTTAAAAATTATTTAATGATACAGGAATGTCTTTGCAGGAAATTCATTTTGCAAATCTGTGTCCAAAAAAAAAAAAAAAGAAAGAAAAGAAAAAAGTAAAAGAAGAAGAATTAACCATAGGAGAAAGCCTATGATGCGGTGGCTGGGTGATAGACATTGGGGAGAGTATGTGCTATGGTGAGCACTGTGAATTGTGTAAGACTGTTGAATCACAGACCTGTAGCTCTGAAACAAATAATACATTATATGTTAAAAAAAAAAAAAGAAGAAGATAGTAGGAAGGGAAGAATGAAGGGGGGGATATCGGAGGGGGAGAAGAACCATGAGAGACTATGGACTCTGAAAAACAAACTGAGGGTTCTAGAGGGGAGGGGGGTGGGGGGATGGGTTAGCCTGGTGATGGGTATTAAAGAGGGCACGTACTGCATGGAGCACTGGGTGTTATACACAAACAATGAATCATGGAACACTTCATCGAAAACTAATGATGTAATGTATGGTGATTAACATAACAAAAAAGAATACTAATCATTGGCTTGAAATTAGAGAAAAAGATCAGCGATCTTCATGAAGGTTTGAAAGAAAATATCACTCAATTCAAATCAGAATCAAAACCAAGTGCAAGGAAGTTCCGGCAGGACTTAGGTTTCTGTGACAAAGCCTCCTCTATTCTAAGGAGATCTTGACTAAAGTTATCTGACACCTTAGTTGTTATTTAACTTAATTTAATTATATTGGGGTTAGGTTTATCCCCAGATAGTCCCAAGAATAAAGACTTTGTAGCAGTGACAGCATAGTGCTTTAATCAGGAAAGACAAAAAAGAAAAAAAATACACACACACACACACACACACACACACACACGTACATATATGGATAGGTACAAAATCCATTTTCTACATAAGGGGCATGACTGTCTAAAACACAACTGTTACACCCTTGAGGCCACCCGAAGTAAAAAGACCAGACAATAAAGCAGAACTGAAAGGAAACATGGGTGATAAATGAACTTTCAAAACACTCATTTAATTCTCATCATCAACCTTGAGCTACCAATTCTATCCTGGTCATAAAAGTCATTTTTCCTTTAAATGGAAACATACAGTAAACAAATCTATTGACTAGTTTTACACTGCATGTCACTCAAGAACACGTCACATAAACCTTTTTCTAGAAGACGTTTTCCGAGTCCCTTAAAAATCCGTTCATCAAGCTGAACTGAGGACATGAAAAGCAGATGATCAATTTGAAACTACTGGAGGTCAACACTGGGAGTTCGAGTAGGGAAGCTTTAGTTAAGGAGTGAGAGTCACAGACATCTCTAACATGTGGAAATAGTGATGGTCATCAAACCAAAGCATAGTTTGATGTTCATGTGGGCTAAAAGCAATATCCCTTCTGTACCTTTTGCAGATACCAATTGCAAAATGCATAGATAGGTAGATAGGTAGATAGATAGATGATAGATAGATAGATAGATAGATAGATAGATAGATAACAAAGGGAATGCGGAACGTGAGCTTGCTCTTATGTAAACCCCCCAAATCTTCAAAGGCTCCATTTCCCCAAAAGACCTAAAATACACGTGTGAAATGGTCTCTCTTCTAGGTGTTCTGGATCGGCTATAATTTTACTACTCAGTGTTACATGGACAATCAGTTATCACCTGGAAGCTTGCTTGAAATCCAGAATCTCAGGCCCTAGCCCAGAACTAATGAGTCAAAATACGCATTTTAACAAGACACTCATTGACTTGTATGTACTTAAAGTTTGAGATGCACTAGGCTGCAGGATTTTAGGTTATTAGTTTCTCTCTTGGCTATCGTTTTCTCATGTTTACCTGATTATTGTATCTACCTGGAAACATATTGAAACTCTATCAAACTACCCAGAGTGACTGAATCATAATCTCCATATTTTTTAAAAGTGTCCTAGTTTCTTATAACCCAGGTAAGTTTGGAAAATGATTGCTTTGGGCAATCAGGAAAGTCTGATTCCACATGTTTGTGTCTAAAACAGAGTCAGTTGACATATGATTTAGTTTTATTTTTGTTTTTATTTATGTAAATTTTGAGTATGTTTGGCTGTGGCAAAATAAGTGGCAAGTATAAGGGACTGGAAGAAATAAGGAAGTGACAAGCTTCTTAAGATGGACAGTGAGAGGCATGAGACACATTGTGTGTGTGTGTACTTGGGTGCATGCTTTCCCTATATAAAAAATACCTGGTCAGATCAGTGAAACACACCCATCTCCAGATGACTATGTACCTTCCAAGGTGTTTCAGACAAAGGAGGTTAAGATAGAGTTCTCATTTTCAATCAATTGTATTGCCCTTGTAAACACACAGCCTATGTTGTTGTTGTTGTTGTTGTTGTTGTTTTTGTCTGAATATCTATCTTAGGTTAGGTTCTCTAGGAAACAGATTCTGAGTCGAAGATTTGTGTGCAAATGTTCATTGGGGATACCCTCAGGATCAGCTCTGTGGAGAGTGGGGTGTGAAGGACATAGGACCGGGCACAGGGAAGATATGAATTTGATATAGTCCCAACAAAAGCCATTCCTGAAGAGGGAGTCAGCTGAGAGCTGTCAGCTATCAAGACTTTGCAGCTGCAAGAATAAATGGCTAGTCCTGAAGGGAATCTGGACAGTACCTCACAGCATTGATTACAACACAATCCATTACAATGGTAAATAAATTTTCCATTTTTAAATCCCTAAAAAGCTAGAAGAAATACCTTATGTCTGTCTTTATCTCAGAATCTTACTCAAAGAATAGTCAGGGCAATTTTGTTTGTATTCTCTAGTTTCTTCTGTTGGTTGACAGCTTTTAAATAAATCCTTTCACATATTGATTGTTTGAGGAACTACAAAATACAGAACTTCTTTTTTTTTTTTAATCTGCCCTATTAACAGATGAAGATTTTGTTTTATGTAGTCGGAAAAAATTCGTCAAAGGTGTCAAAAATTAACTAGGCCGTTAACTAAAGTCCATGTCATTTTCCTGAACTTAATTTTTTTGTGAGATTACGTGATTCATGTCATAATTTTCTGAAGGTGCTCACATTCCTGATTGGATTATTAATTTGTGTTTATTATAGAGACTATAGTATGTTTTATCTTAATTAGTATTTTTATGTGTGTGATTTTAAATATGTATATAGCCAGTTTTTATGCTGTTTTCCTTTCTAACATAACTAAGGTTAAGTGTTTTCTTTCAACAAAGGGAATTTATATTCAAATTAAAAATAATTACAGATGCTTTATCAAAAATAAAGCAACTGGCAGTTGTGTGAATAGACATCTTCTCCACAGTAATAAAATGCAAACTGGGCAACCTCTGAGTTTATGATTTTGATGATGTTTCTTCTGGAAAAGAAAAACAAATAATAAGTTTTATGTACAGAATATATTTGCCAACAGGGAAATATCTATCTTTAATTCTTAGCAGCATCTTTCCTTTTTTCAGGAGAGAAAGTTGACTGGCCTTCACATGCATAGTATATCTAGAAAGTAGATTTGAATCATATAAAGATTGAAAAAGAATGGATGCATTTTTTTTTTACTCACTGTTTTCACAATGAATTGAGCAGTTTTAAAATTATGTACACACCTAACATGTACTAACTACCTTCGTTTTGCTAGATACTATGACAAGTGCCAGAGCTACAAAAATAAATAAAACAGACTTCTGGTCCACCAGGGGTTCAAATTCTAGTGGACAAATTGTGTTGAGGGTCAATGATTAAGAAAATCAACAGAATTGAACAAATATTCCATTTTCTATTTATTTTTGTTGTCGAGAAGCAGCTATTGCAGCAAATATAACAGAGATACTTGTTTCAAAGAACAGATGAAGAGTTCATTTAGACATCAAAATATTCACCAGAAATATAAAGTTTTAAATCCCCACATTTAATTGTTTTAATAATAAAGAAAACAACTTATTTAACGACATTAAAAAAAAAAAAGTTAAGTATAAACATTCTTTATCTTCTCCCCTGACTCTGTATTCAAAGTGTTAGGAACCTGAAAACTGGACTGAGGAACAGGACCTGATCTCACACTGTCATCAGAGTTTAATAATGTCTGTACTCCAAAGTTCTTCAGTGCAAAACTTTACATTCAAAGCAACTCTAGCCAAATGAAGTTTCAACCTGCTGGCAGACAAAAGTCCATATAATGTGGTGTCCTTCGGTTTGCTCTCAGAGACTTAATTTTCTCATTGGCAAAAAATGAGAGGGCCATTCATTTATTTATTCAAAAATATGTATGGTATATGTGCTGTTGAAAAGATTCTGCATTGAAGATACAATTCTAAACAAAAGTAACACATTGCCTACTCTCACAAAGCTTGTAAATTTGTAGAATTCACCAAAAAGACGAGAAATCGCAATGTGGCATATAAGTACTAGTTTGAGGGATAATCAGTATACTAGAAGTTTGCTTGCGATGGCTATGTCACCTGGATGTTACAGTCGAAGGAAATTTTCCTGGAAGAAGTGAAGTTTAATTGGAGGTCAGAGAAGTGACCAAAATTGCTATGGTGGGTGGCTAGATGGGTAGGGGGAACAGGATTGTAAGTGTTATATATAGGATGGAACACATGTGTAAAGTTTCCGTGACCATGATTGGAACCAACAAAGCTTGGGGCTCGTGGCGGCAGGTGGGTAATAGTGATGCAGAGGATGAAGCTATAGAGTTGAGCAGGACTTTGAAAGGAAAAGTCATTAATGGAAGTTTTTCTGATGGAAGGAGTTACATGATTATATTTAAATTTTAGAAATATAATTCTAAACAGCTTGTAGCTACTATGTAAGAAAAAGAAAATTCCTTTCTAAACTGGGGATGGAAAGAAGTTCAGAGACTTAAAAGACAGTTCAAATGTACAACTAACAAGAATAGTCAATGTCCAGATATGGAGGATGAGAAAAAGAATAGAATAAAAATGATACTTGAATTTCTGACTGTAGCAATTGAAAGGGTAGTCTTGTTATTTACTTAAGAAAAAAGGAGAATAAGGACATTTAGCAATCATGATGTATATTATTTTGGACAAGTTGTTTTGGGTAGATCTGTGGATAGCAGTATATAGGCATATGGATGATAGGTCTAGATCTCATGAAAATATCTGGGATGGAAATATGAATTTTGAAATCATAAGCTCACAAGAGGTCACCCAGGCAGGGTATGTAATGTGATATAGGTACTCCTACTTATAGCAGAGCTTGGAATGAGAGTAAATTGCAGGAGCAAGGAGAATAAGAAGAGATAACAAACTGGACTTGGAAGAAGCAGTCAGTGAGGTAGAAGAACATTTGGAGAACAAGTAATAGTAGCCAAAGGAACAGAACATTTCAGAAACAAGAAGTGGCCGACAAAATCAAGGGGTACATGTGTAAGGAAAAAAATCAAGGGGTGAAGAGATATCAAGTTAAATAAGACATAAAAGATTCCCAATGGCTATAGTAACAGGGGAAGATTTGCCCCAAGACAATCAGTTTCACTGGGGGTGGGGGAGCGGGGATTGGACCAGGTGGTTATGGCATGAATGGGAGGATAAGAGAGTGGAAGCCGCGCACCTAAGAATATTCTCAGGAACCTTGGATATTCAGGAAAGCTGAGAATCAAGGCTGCAGGATAACATGAAACATCAGTGTTCTTCATTTGCCCAATATGGGAAATGTTTAACTGTAGCTAACTACGACACGGAAGAACACAGCAAATGAGCCGGTGAGGAGGAAAGGTGGAAGCGAGGGAAACTGATGGAACAAGTGGCGGCAGTTTCCATCCGGTGGCTCCTGCAGCTGTGGACTCGAGGGTTCAGTTTACCTGCTGAGAGTGAGATTAGGCTTCTTGGTCAAAGGACTGAGAAAAGGGGGGTAGGCTTAAAACATTTGCGGAAAATAAGAGAGGGTAAGTACAGGAATACTGGATTTCTGAGCAGAATGCAAGACCAGCTGAGGTGAGAAATCCTGGGATTATGAAACATGAGGGTAGACAAGGTATAGGCAGACAGATGAGTTGGTCCATAGTAAACATTTTTCTGGAGAAGTCAGAAAAAGATCAGCAATTCTCGCAGATGAGAATAATAGCAAGGATGAAATTAATGGGATATGCCCCTTTAAGCTAGGTGTGTAAGCAAGTGTTCTGATTTTATTAATTGCTATGTAACAAATCATCCCCAAAATTAATGGCATTAAAACAACAACAATCACTTATTTTGTTGAAAAATCAGTAGTTTGGAAAATTTCATCACTGTTTCATGGACCATTATCTGGGGGGCTCAGCTGGAGGTAAAGAATCCACTTGCAAGATGCTTTACATACAAGTTATTGCTGGGAAGTTAGTGCTGGCTATCTGGGAGCTTAGTCGGGCTGACAGTTAGTGGCCTCATTTCTCTCTGAGTAGACCTCTTCAAGGGATTGCTTTGGCTTCCTCACAAAATGTCAGCTGAGTTCTAAGAACAACTATTCCAAAAGATAAGTAGTGGAAGCTGATGGTCTCTTGAGGCTTGGGCCTACAAACCGGCATAACAGCACGTTTCCCTCATTTTCTTGGCCACTTTTCAAGAGTCCACTCAAACTTGCAGGAAGTCAGCTGAGTCTGGCTGGATTGTCTAGATTTCTAGAGGGTGTCTGTTGACATCCAGTGCTGATATTCAGTGACGCTCCTTTGTACACCCAAGTGTGTGTGTGTGTGTGTGTGTGTGTGCATACGCACACTTGCACTCCTGGGCAGGGGCTGGCTGAGAGGTCCGGGGTGTGGTGGAGGCTTCTGCTCTCTGAAATGTTGGCGATGCCTTGTCCAATGCAGGTGCTGCTGAGTAGCCTCATCAACTAATCATGAGCACCTCCTTGCCAGCTACCCTGGATAGAGATATCTGGAAAATATGTGGTATAGCAAAGCACATTTCAAGAGCAAAGATATAAACCATGATTCTGATAATTATTGCAGCTGAAAAGCACAATGAATGAGTTAATCTTTTATTGAAAATACAATGTTATATTAGTTTCTGGTCTACATCATAGTGATTCAACAATTCTATACGGTAGACAGTGTTCATCACAATAAGTGTAGTTACCATCCATCACCATACAAAGTTATTGCAATATTATTGACTATATTCCCTATGCTATACATTTCATCTCCATGATTTATTTATAACTGGAAGTTTGTACCTCCTAATCTCCTTCACTTACTTCACCCATCCTCCCACCTCCTTTTCCTCTAGCAACCAGTAATTTGTTCTCTGTATTTATGAGCCTGTTTCTGTTTTTTGTGTATGTTCATTTGTTTGTTTTGTTTTTGTGGTGTACACACACACACACAAACACACACACACAGAGAAGAATATTACTCAGCCTTAAAAAAGAATGAGATCTTGCCAATTGCAGCAACATGGATGGAGCTAAAAGGTCTTATGCTAAGTGAAATAAGTCACACAGTGAGAGAAAAAGACAAATACCATATGATTTCACTTACCTGTGGAATCTAGACTCCCATCTTTAACTCACAGAGGAACACTTGTTAATTCTACGTTCCAGGTAAGTTTTCTGCCCTCCTCAGGTTTTGAAGTGTCCAAAACAAAAAGCTCATATCCCCTTTACCTCTCCTCTCTTTGTTCCCTGTTCTCTCACTTGTTCTCACCAACAGATGTCTTAGATTATTTCTATTATTGGAAAGTTGATCATATCTAGGAAGGGAGTTCTTCCTTAACCAGCTGTTCAAGAAGAGGTAAGAGTACCCTTCAGGTCATGAAAAGATTTTTGAGTGGTACACAAGCATAAATAGTTTTGGGTAATCAATTTCTAGTTATTCAAATTCCATATAAAGTTTCTTCCAGAAAATTAACTTGCCTAAGAATGACCGTCCCTTCAAAATAGTCCTTTTAGCCATTTTACAGAAGAAATACACATCTCCCATCCATGCTAAATCTTAAAATGATTCATTGCCCTGAGGTATAAAATCTAATGCTAGTGAGAAGGAAAATCAAAACATTGGGTTTGCAATGGTTTCCTTTACAAATTAATCAAAGCTTTCTTGTCTTATACATATTTCTATTAAAAAATGAAGAGTGGTGGGGCGCCTGGGTGGCTCAGTCGTTAAGCGTCTGCCTTCGGCTCAGGTCATGATTCCAGGTCCTGGGATCGAGCCCCGCGTCGGGCTCCCTGCTCCGCGGGAAGCCTGCTTCTCCCTCTCCCACTCCCCCTGCTTGTGTTCCCTCTCTCACTGTCTCTCTCTGTCAAATAAATAAATAAAATCTTTAAAAATAAAAAAAAAAATGAAGAGTGGCATTAAAAATAGGTTGTTTAGTCAGTGTTGGAATGTCTCACATTCAAGCTGCCGAAGTAATATAAGTTACTGACACTGATTATTTTACATGTAACTGGATGTTTTCCAAAACAATTAAAATTTTCCAGATAACACTGAATAAAACCAAAGATATAAAATTTTATGTGATTTCTTTCAGATTTAGTGTACTTTATTCAATAAGGCATTTAAAACCTATCTTATCAATATATAGAATTTTTATACCATTATTGTCAAACCTCATCATATTTCATTTTCTCTAAGTGTACAATATTTTAGCTTTCTATTATCAATAATTGATCTTATGTAAACCTAGCACAAAAACTTTTACATGTCAACTTACAAATATGCAAAGAGGAGCACATAAATTTCAAATTTATTTTATAAGTGACCTAACTACAGAAGTTGGAAGATAACAATTTTTATTTGGCATAAATTTATTTCTTGGAGGCTTAGACCCAAGGCTCCTGGGTGAGTCCCAAACTTCTTTGTTTTCCATCTAAATGAGTGTGTTCTGTTGACTACATGCACACATTGATGGTGGCCTTATTCTGTTCTTGGTTCATTCTTGGTGTGTTTCTCTTAGCAGTGGAAAGCAGTTTTCTAC
The DNA here is from genome assembly GCF_004348235.1 of Phoca vitulina. Taxonomy (NCBI): domain Eukaryota; kingdom Metazoa; phylum Chordata; class Mammalia; order Carnivora; family Phocidae; genus Phoca; species Phoca vitulina. Next base: position 82,959,770 of record NW_022589704.1, read on the forward strand.
TATTCCTTGGTGCAAAGTTATCTAGAAGGCATAGTTTTGCAAGGTCCTGTTCTAAGCCATTTAAGTTTACTCTAGGGAAGAAATTCTCTGTGGGAGCTTTAAGCATCATCCTCAGTCCCTTTTGTTCCTATTGACAATAAAGGGAGGATGGATGCAGGCCAGCAGACAACACACTGGCTCAACCTGACCATTCTGAACTCCTCTAAATGCCCACATACTGAGGGAGAGAGGCAATTAACCATTGGAGCTGTACCCTCAATTCTGCTAATATTTCTACATTCCAAGAGACAGAGTTCATGATATCATACAATCAGTCTTTCAGAGAAGACTTTGACTCACTAATTCTTTGTCACAAATAGGAAACATTCATTTGCACTAGCTTTCTGGTCCAGTTCATATAGGAGGAATTTCTAAATACTACTTTGTTTTTTATATCAAGATCTATTAAATTAGGGTATGCATTAATGCAAAATTTATTATAAATAGACATGGGCTAGACTGAAGCTTAACTTTTTAGAAAATTGTATAAGGGCAAATGCAGTAGATAGATTGCATTAGAATCCTTTTAAGAACATTTGCCCATATGGATTTTTACATGCATACAGTGGTAATAAGAAATGCTTTGTTTCTATTTGTTTTTTAAAGACCTTGGAGAACCTCCTTTTATAAGCACTTAGATTTTATCATATGCACTGAATGTAATTGTCTGATATGTGGCCTTGTGGCCTTAGTTCCTAATAAGAATAAAATGAATTAAATATTTGTAAATATTCTAAAATTAAGAATTTTTATAACTTATTCCTACTCAAATATAAAATAAAATTGAAATATTAATGAGTGAGGACACATGCAACCAATAATATTTAATAGCTTGCTTATTGCTTTTATGAGAGGCAGAATCATATAGTGATTAAAAGCAGGGGCTTTGGAAATACTACTTCTTAGGTGCAAATTCTTGTCCTACTGCTTGTCAGATGAAAAATACATAAAGATAACAATATATTTTAGAAAAACATATTGATATGTACTACTTTTTCTTTATACTCAGATGGTATTTCTCTCCTTTGAGCACACAAATGTCTCTCCTGTGGTTGATTTTGTTCTGTTCTAGTAACGGCCACATCTTACCTGGAAACATTCTTCTCTTTCCCTCAGGCCCTATTGCTTCCCTCCTCTAGTTTCAGGGTGGATTTTTCTCCTAGTGATCCCATAATCCTTTCAGGCATTCATCTTGGTTTCCACAATTTCATCAGAGATGCAGGTATACATCTGAGCCTCATTTGAATTGAAATTGAAATTTCAATTGAAAATATCTTTATTATTTTCCTAGGAGAATTTGCAACAAGCCAATGTCAATAGATTGAGGAAAAAGAAGAGCTGAAGGGTAGGAGAGTAAAAGGAGTAGTTTCTAAGCTCACAACCATAATCCTAGTTTACGTACAGAGAAGGAACTGGTCAAATATTTCAAGGAGAGAATAGGAGTTGTTTCTATATTATGAGATTATTAGAGATCAGGCATTTTATATTTTCCAAGTTTTCTAAAATGGTCAGACATTTTTCCAGTAATTTACTTTTTCTTAACAAGCTATTAAATAATTACTCTTTCCATTCCATCCTCTAACTTTTGGCTGCTTCCTGGGTCCCTCTTCTCCCTTTTATTCCTCTTAGTCTTTTCTGACAAGAAGTGAGCAGGTCAAAACTGCATCTGGGATGACTATACATATATATTATATATTATATATATGTGTGTGTGTGTGTATATATATATATATATATATATATTAGCAGGACATCCCAAGGCTACACATTTAGAGTCTGATAAAAATTTCATTTTGGTGAAAACTTCTTTTCCCAAATGACTGATAAAACTTCAGTCTTTTCTGAGACCACAATATTGGAATTTTAATAGAAAAAAAAGTTTGTATTTGACTGGTCTTGAACTGAGCTACATGATGAGAAGAAAGAGTTAATAAGAACAAAACCCCAAAGATAATATTATAAAGGCTTTCCACAGTTATCAGACAAATGGAGAACAAGAGAAAAAGAGGACAAGCATGGAGAAAAATGTTCCCTTTCCCAAAAGCTCTTTTTGAAAATTACTTGGAGACTTAGAGACTCTGTTGACTTTAATTAAGTGCTTATTAGATTGACAAACTTTTTAAAAAAGTGATCCTGCTTGCCATGTGGGTTTTCATATGCTCTCCTGGCTTTCCCTCTAAATTACTTTAGAACCCTTTCAGAATAACTTGTTTATGCAAGGGAAATTACTCATAACCCTTTAAAGAATTCAGATAGATTTTTACATCCTGTGGTTACTGCTTTATTATTTTTACACAGTTTTATAATTTTCACTGAAATCTCTTAACTCCTCCATGCAAAGTCAAAGTCTTCCTAAATAGGACTTAATTCCTCTGGTACCAGTAGGGAAATAACTTATAATCTTTGCAATCTCCAGAGTCAGATGTCAACTCAGACATAATTGAATAGGTAAAGTCCTGGAGGCTGGGGCTATACCCAAATAAACAACTGAACAATTCTTCCAACCATTCATTTCAACGGGAGCAAAATAAGTTCAATTGGTTATTTGTTACTGTGTAGACACATTACTACTAGCTTCTGATTGAATGTTTTACTTTTGAAATAATTTCTATAGATTTGTTTTAGCCTCAGTTTACCAAGGTGCTAGAAAACCTAACGTTAAAGAAACCTTGGAAGGATCACCTCTAGGATATAATTCCTGGTCAGTTATAAAAATGACTACTTATAGGGGCGCCTGGGTGGCTCAGTCGTTAAGCATCTGCTTTTGCCTCAGGTCGTGATCCCAGAGTCCTGGGATCGAGCCCCGCATCGGGCTCCCTGCTTAGCCGGAAACCTGCTTCTTCCTCTCCTGCTCCCACTCCCCCTGCTTGTGTTCCCTCTCTCACTGTGTCTCTCTGTCAAATAAATAAAATCTTAAAAAAAAAAAGTTAAAAAAATGACTATTTATAGACAGTATTACTCTAAAAATACTAACATTCATTAACTATCATAGTGATTGTTTCCTTGTTCTTCTTTTTTTGTTTTATACTTCTTTTCCCTCATTATACTACTAAAATATGGCATAAACATTAATATTAAAAGAGTATTACTTAAAAGCATAGGATTTAGAAACCAGTAAGTATATTGACAATGAGCTATTTTATACCCAATTGCTTTTAGATCTTTTGACTATTATCAACATCAATGTATTACTGAAGTGTTTCAACAGACTGAAAGTTACGCCGGATTTCATAATGCTTGTTGTAGTTAACACTAGTGGCATAATGGTTTTGCCTGGATTATAATTGTTATAATTATTTTTATTATCAATAATTTATTATTAAGTTCAGAACTATGAGACTTCTAGTAAAGATAGGAAACATTAGATTGAAATCAAAAAATGAGAATAAATATTGAATAATTCTTAAAACATGCCTAAAATGCTCTATGCTATATTCTACTTATATTAGTCAATCTGGATGAAATTCCTCTAGCATAAGTGAAACTAGGTTTAGTACTTCAGCAAAACAATGCTAATAAAGCTAGAATGAGATACCATTTCACACCAGCTAGAATGGCTAAAATATGAAACACTGATAACAACAAAGGTTGGCAAGGCTGCGGAACAAATCAAGCTTTCATATATTCCTGATAGGAGTTTAAAACAGTACAACCACTTAGGAAAAGTGAAAGCAGTTTCTCATAGATATGTGTGCATCCGTTCTATGAACCAGCAGTTCCACTCGTAGGTATTTACTAAGAGAAATGAAAGCCTATATCCTCAAATAGATTTGTACAAGAATGGTTTATAACAGCTTTATTCATCATAGCTCCAAACTGGAAAAGACAAAAATGTCTATCAGGGAATAGATAAACAAATTGGGGTCCACTCATATAATTAGACACTGTCCAGCAATAAAAAAAATTATGGATGCCCAAGATGAATAACATGGTTGGATTTCAAAGATATTACGTCAAGTGAAGAGACAAAGATTACATCCTATATGACTTCATTTATATGAAGTTCAAGAGTAAGCACAGCTAATTTATGGTGCTAGAAGCCAGAATCATTGTTGTTTAGCGACCTGAGAATGAACTGGAAGGGACATGAGGAAACACTCTGGGGTGTTGGAAATGTTCTTGATCTTGATTGGGGTGGGGAGCTATATGTGTATTTGCACTTATCCACTAACCCACTGAATTGTAGTGTTAGGTACATTAACTAGTTTTATTAACTCATCAAATTGTATACTTATGACCTGTAAAATTATTCAAATTACATTTTAACCTTGATTTTTAAAAATATTAAAAAGAAAATAAAGTAATTATCATATCCACTTTGGCTTTTTGCTTATTAGAAATAAAGATTCTCAATATCTACTGTGGACATATTCTTATTAATAAATTTAAAATATTTATAAATAGGTAATTTTAAAGAAGAAATATGTAAGAACTCTAAACATAAGATCATGGGAACTTTTTTTGTTTTAAATGATGCTATAACACAGAGTGAAATTCCAGTCTGTATTTTACTCTGCTACTCAGTCCTAACACCAAACAAGACATAGTATGTCATTTTAATACAGTTTTCAGCAATCATGCATCTTTTTATATGATTAACTTAAAATTAATTTAATTGTATATGGCACACATTAATTTGAGTGATTTAAAATGTATTTAAGTATAATAATTACAATTAAAACTGGTCTTTAAGTTATATTTAAAATACTTCTTAAACCATAATCTGAAAAATACATAAGTGCAAAATTAGTTATTCTATCCTATTCTGAATTGAACACATGATTTAAAAATTTTAACTCTTTGGATATGTGATGCTATGAGACTAAAAAAATTGGGTAACTGTGATTTAGTAGATGGAATTAATTTCTTTTTTGATTTTGTTAATGATCTCTGCTCAATCCAATGCCTTGGATTTCCATTCCCTAAAAGGACCCTTGGAGATTTAGTGAATAATACTTGTAATATTTTATACATATGGCCAGAAATCTCAGCATCAGTTGCCTAACTTTTCAGACTCCCAATATCTCATCAAAGAAAGTGAAATTCATTGTCCTGAACTCATGTCTGTGACAGAACTTACAGCCACAGGTCAGACTAGATGTTCATGGCTTTGTGTGTTGCCCCTCCCTAATAATATTTTCATCTTGACAGAGGCTATCATTGTGTTGGCCCCAAGCATGAACATTTTGGAAATGTTTTTGGAGGGATTTTCCTTGGTTGGAAATTCTCAAAACATAACACATAGATTGCAGTCTTCTATCTACTTCACAATGTAAGTAATACCACCTAAAGATTCCTTTAGCCAAACATATTCAGCCATCAGACTGTTTCTGTGATTCTCCGATGTCCCTGGTAGTTGGCACCACCAAAATCATCCCTCCAAAGAACAGCAATCACCCACCCATGTTCCTGCTTGCTTGGTTTATCATTGCCAATTCAATTAAGGGCATCTCGGCTTCCAATTGATTGGGTCCTTAATGCTTAAGTCCTAAAGCTTCAGCTGAGCCTGCGCTTGTGTGCAATTAGATATTCTCATGCAAAACTGTAAGTGTAACAAAATAAAAAAATGTTAAACTAAAAAAAAAACTGTAATTATATTAGAAACTATAAAATAAAATATTAACACACAATGTGAAATTATCAAATATTGTGCTTTTCTACAGTGAACTCAAATTAGTTGAAGGCAGCTCATATTTAGTTGGTATTTAGTTTTTGATTATGTTCTGCTACCAAATAGTTGATTCAGCTTCGTGTTTTTCTGAATTAGAAGCTAATTATTACTGGGTTACCAGGCTTTACAGTTCAATGACTCAAGTCAGCCATTAGAATGGCCCAAATAGCCAGATCAACCATTTTGTGGCCCATTATGTTCAACATGTAGCCACAGTCTGAAGAAAATGCCACGTGTGTGTTTCCTTGCTTTAGGTACAAACTGACAACAAAAGTTTAGATGAGATTTCCATACTGACGGCTACCACTGTAGGGAATGGGGTAGAAGGTGGGTAATAGCTTATACTAACTTGCCTGGTAGACAAAAAAGGGCCCGTTTTCCATAATTCGCTCAAACTCCAAACAGCAACTTAATTTTCTTTCAGTTTTCAGTTTGAGATGCACGGCAGGGATCTCCTCCCCAAGCAAAAGGCAATATGAGGTGAGAAGAAGAGCATGCTGCCGGCACAGGTATAGGCCTGCATAATGGAGCCGTGGCGATCAGAAAGAGGCTTTTCATTTTAACAACTGTGATAGTGAGGAAGGAAGCATAATGAAGACGGTATAATTGAAGTGGGAGAAGGAAACATTAAACATGTATCACAAAGAAGGCTTTGGGGCTTATCTAATTTGGACTTCCTTGTTTGATCAAGCATTAAAATTGGTTGAGAGGTCAAGACACTCTGAGAGGTTAGCACCTGAACCATGGCAAACCCGTGGCTGGATTCTGCAGTTTGTCAGCTTTTTTTTTTTTTTTTTTTTTTTAATTATGGGAAGCCAAATTGTTCTGTTCTGTACCGTTCTGTGTTTTCTCATTTTCATATGAATGTTGACTCTGGAATACAGACACCTGTGACAAAGATTTAAGTTATACATGGTCTGATGATGCCCGAACATCTCTCTTTTCTGGTGCATGTGTCTTTGTCACCAAAAGATTGAGAACGAGAGGAATAAAAACATTTGAAAATATACAACAGAACTCAAGGAAATTGAGGACATGAGAAAGAGTGGAAGACAAAAGAGAATATACCAAGTTCTAAAGAAAGCAGGACAAACAGATGGTTCCAAAGGAGATTAAATTCAAAGAAATTAGAGAATCTTACTATCAGATTTAAAATTATACATGAAATTAAAATCCTGGACAGTTATATTTAATTGGTGAGGTCAAATAATTTCTCATTTGGACAAAAGTCATGTGGTCATGAATACTCTTATGATCAAAACTTTACTTATAAAACAAAATTACATTTTAAAGATATCTGTTAAATTCTTAGTAAAGAGAAATGCACATAAAAATATGTCTGATATTTTTCTATCAAACAGTTTAGCAATTTTTTAGATTCCTAACCAATAGGTTTTCTGAACCTGCCAAATTTTCAACAAGTCTTAGGAAAAACAACCAACACAATCGAATGCACTGTGGACTTTACCCATGTTAGAGAACTCCTGAGGCATGTTTAATAGGATAAACAAAAAATCTCTAAAGGAAAATCATATTTGTGTTCTTACCTGCAGGAAGCTCACGAAGAAACCCATTGAGGATAAGAAAGTCACTGTTTATTTTAGTTAGATTCTTCTGTCTTTGACTCTATTGATCAATATCACCCCTGAATAGGTTATTATGGGATTGAGGCTTTGCTTGATTCAATAAACCCCAAGTTTCTTAACCCCTCCCATTTTTTTAAAGTAAGGTGAGCAAAATACTTTTAAAAGAAGACTTTATCTTTTTTTAATGCCTTGAGAGATTCTTCAGCCATCACTTTAAAAGTATGTGGATGTTTTTGAAATGCATCTTATTCTGGTCTAGCCATAGGCTAGAAAGAACGTAAAATCATTTGTTTAGCTCTAAAAATCAATGTAGAAAAAATACGGCACTCACATAGGTAGCAAATAAACAAATACTATTTTATGCTGCAACACATATTTAGAAACAGTAAAAAACAGAGCACCTGTATAATAACTGAAACCCTGCCCACCTGCAAATTTGCTATTATCCCTCTCTGCAGGCATTCATCTATTTGTTAATTCATTCATCTTTCAAGCATCTATTGTACCAGGGCCTGTATTAAGTACCAGAAATATGTGCTCTTCATGAGATCAAGGCCTAACATTTTTGGTACTTTATAATTCAACAGGTCTCGTGAGACATAATACCTGAGGATTGATAATGAGATGATTTTACTTAAAACTCAAAGTCATGAACATGTAATTTTTATTTTAAATTATAGAATTAATTAATCAAACTGTTAATTATACTGTTAAGCATATTTTCATTGTATTCTAGTCCTGGGAATTTGGTGAGACATGTAGGTAATATAGAATAACAGGAATATTTAGTCAGAACATCTTTTTCTAAATTATTATGGACTATCACTGACAAACATAATTTTTTCCATTTGTTGAGTATTTCCTATGTATCAAACAATATATCTTATATACCTTTGTACAACATTCCCCATCAGCATCTTTAGGCTGGCAGAGAGGTCATGCTTACTATTCTGAACATTCATAATATTTTCATTTGTTATAGTTTGTTTATTGCGTGCATATCATTGATCGACTGTGAAGAATACCTACTTGTAAAGTAAGGCTGTTCTCAGTCATCCAAGTTGATGGAAATGACACTAGACATTGTACTTATCATGTAACCTTTCTTTGAGTTCACAAATAATAGTCAGAATTGGTTCATACATATGGAAACCTTGATCAGAAAACTCCCCTTCAACACCCCCATCCATGCAAACTGTCTCAATGGATGTCTAACAGGTGCGGCTTAGTGTTCGAACTCTCAATAATTTCTAAGTAGTTGGGATGCTTCATGTATTTTTACTACAGATTTTTATACTGTAGCTGACACTAAAGACTGGTATAATTAAGTCAATTAGTTTTCTGTAAACAAATCACATGATGAAAATGACTCAGGTCTTACACTGTTAAAGAGAAAAATATAAGATGATCTAATACATAAGTTACAGGCCTTTTTTCTGGACCCAGTATGAACCATTGCAAAGGGTTCTGTCCCCACGTCTTAGACTACTTTCCCAGAAGCTAACTAGAGAATGCTCTTCATTTTTCCTCTTAGAGTACTTCTTGACTCTCAATCTCTCTCTCTTTCTCTTTCCCTTTCTCTTTCTCTTTTTCTTCTTTCTTTCTTTTTTTTTTTTTTTTTTGTTGTTGTTGTATTGCTTTGTTTGTTTCATTACTAAGATCATAATCCCTCCAAGTGACTTTTGATTTTTTTCGGCCCTCCTTTTCTGTCCTCTTGCCATGTTGCCAAATTTTTATTCATGAGATATTCTGTTGCCCTCATGCCCCACCCCTTCCCACTCCCAATCCCATGACATCAGCCTGTGTCACGTTCCTCTACCTGAAATATGGCACTAGCCTCTTGTGAGCCATTCCTAGCCTCTCTTTTCCTATATTCAGTGCATTGTATGCATTGCCATTTGGTCAGTGTTCCAGAAGCCTACTTGTATACATTTAACTTCCCTTCAAGTTTAAGCCTTATTTAGGCAATGAAGAACCTTTATGCTTAATCTGCTTCTACCTTTCTAATCTAAAATTTTATACAAACTATTCATTTTTTCATTCAACAGTTATTGAACATATCTCATGCAAGGAGCCGATTAAGGCCTGCTGGTTACAGCATCAAACACCTCCATGGGCATCTTATTCCAATGGAGACAGTTGGTGTTGCGGTGCTCTGCCAAGATATCCCGGTCAGAGCAGACACTCCCCCCCCGCCAGCTTAGCCAGCTGCCTCTTCCTACTTGTGCCCCCGGTTGGCAGTTGTGCTCTATGACAGGGAGCTCCCTTGAGCAAAGGCCCATTCCCTTTTGGAACACGCTTGCAGCCAATGGCCATCAGATGTGGAAATGCAAAGGCCTGGCCCCCTAGCTTCAATTTGAGACAACCCCAAAGGGCCTGCCCAGCTCCAGAACTCTTTGTGGGGTGGACTGAGGATTCAGTTGCAACCATACTACAGGTCAGTATTTCCCTCTGCCCAGTCCTGCCTTCCTCACTTCTGCACAGGTATATTTCCAAAGAACATTCACTTTCTAAACACAGTCTCCACTTCAGAGTACATTTCAAAGGAACCTTATCTAAGACATAAAGTGAAACAGGTAATAACCAAGCAAATAGCATAGATTATGTTACATAATGGGGTGGCTTATAAAACTAGTTGCCAAATATTCCAATGCCATGCGGTGCATGAGAATCATATTTCATCCCCTCACTGATACCAGTTTCAACTGTATTTCTTGCTTTGAACACTATGAAATGTATTTGAAAAAGAGATGGGTCACTTCCAGGAAAAAGCTTTAAGAGTCAGCTTATGGTTCACCAATTTTTTCATTTTCCTCTGGCAAAACAATGAGCAGTGTTTCCATATAGATGTTATTTATTATCCTGGTCCCAGGGAGAAGATTGCAAACAGTGGAGCCACAAGTGACCTGTATGGACTTGCAGCATGTTGCTGTAAGAACCTCAGGTTTGAGGGTCTCTAGTTGCCACAGCAGGGTCTAGTCTCACTTGTTTGAAATGGCTCGTGGTAGGTACTCTCAAATAAAGTAAGCCAGACAAGAGGAGTGAGGGAGAATGGAGTGAGGACAGGGGCCAGAGCCGCTGATTTAAATAGGGTTGTCAGGGATGACCTTACTGATAAGGTGAAATTTGGGCAGAGTCCTAAACCAGATAAGAGAGCAAGCCATTGAAAATTCTGTGGGAGGAGTGTCCTAAGCAGAGAAACCTGCAATGTAAAGGTCCTGGGGCCACTGCCTGGTTGACAAAAAGAGACTAGCCTGGCTAGAATTCCAAGAGAAGGGGACATTCAAAAAAGATGAACTGGAGTGATAACAGAGTCCAAATCATGTGGATTTGGATTGCTGGTCATTAAAAATTTGTCATTTTTCTCTAATAAAACAGGAAGGCTTTGGGGTTGTAAGCTAGTAGAGAGACTGAGAAAGAGTTGGATTCTGGATATATTTTGAAGTTAGAATGGACATATTTACTGACAGGTTGGATGTGTGTTATATGAGGAAAAAATTCAAGGATAACTCCCCCCCCCTTTTTTTTTTTGACCTGAACAAATGGAAGGAGAAACACATTTCCTGAGAGACCAACACAGCTGAAGCAAATTTTACAAACCCAGTCCTATCAAATTTCTTTGCTTGTTCTCCTTTTATTTCCTACACACTCTTTGTGTTTTTATCCTTATTGTTCACCAATCTTCATTATGTCTAAATTCCACCTATTCTTCCAAGTTCAACTCAGATGCTACTTCCTCCATGAGATTGTCTATGAATATCTCCATTTGAAGTAAGCTATCTTTTTATATCACCATAATCCTTCACTTATGACTCTTTAACTATATTAATAACATCTCCTCTTATAATTTTTGAGGTTCAGTCAAATAGAGATGCAATTGTCATTTATATTACTAATTAAAGATGATTTCAGAGACCTGCTCTGGTGAGATTATTATTTCAACTCTGTATTAAATTCAGCCTATCACATTCACAAGTGTGCCCTCCCCCCCAACCCCACACATACACACTCCTTCTCACAGTACGGGCTTTCCCCTGCAAAATTCTTGAATCCCAAAGTAAGTAAGAAGACAGTTGGATCTAAGGTATGTTTGTAGCTTCTTTTCAATTTCCAATTCACTATTTAGATAAATCAGCCTTCCTCACTTAAAGTGGTATTTTAGTCCATTCAGAATTTTATAACAAAATACCAGACCGGATGGCTTTAACAACTAACATTTATTTCTCACAGTTCCGGAGGCTGGAAAGGCCAAGATCAAGGCACTAACAGATGCTATATCTGGTGAGAGCCTGATTCACAGGCAGCTGGCTTTTCTCTGTGTCCTCACACAGCAGAAGGGGCCAGGGAACTCTCAGGAATCTTCTTTATAAAGGCACTAACCTCATTTATGAGGGCTCCACCCTCATGACCTAATCATCTCCCAAAGGTTCCACCTCCAAACACCGTCACATTGGGAATTAGGTTTCTGCATATGAATTTTGAAGGGACACAAACATTCAGTCTGTGGAAGGAAGAGTGAGGAAGGACATGAGCCAAGAGGCCAAGTCTTTATTCTTTTGAAAAATACCTGTCCTCCATGCACACAACACATTCTGACAGTCTTACTCTGGTCTTGAATAAAATATATTTATGTTTCCTTTGCATATCCTTATAGCTCCCAGTATAATCTCTGAGCACATAATGTATTCTAAATGTTTCTGAATGAACACATCTCTTGACGTCATCAAGAATACATGGAATAAAGCAATGGTGATGACGGGACCATGAAATACCATGAAATCAGATTTTTAAAGCTTTAAATCTAAACAAATTCAGCTCATATTTTTACTATTAGATATTAGATAATATTAGATATTGCAACATGAAACTTTAAGTATCATTTGCCTGCTTATGCACATGACGTTGTGCTAATTGCAAATTTCCTACTAAACATAAATCATCATACATATGTTATTAGTTTTTTTTTTTTAATTTTTTTATTGTTATATTAATCCCCATACATTACATCATTAGTTTTAGATATAGTGTTCCATGATTCATTGTTTGTGCATAACACCCAGTGCTCCATGCAGAACGTGCCCTCCTCAATACCCATCACCAGGCTAACCCATCCTCCCACCCCCCTCCCCTCTAGAACCCTCAGTTTGTTTTTCAGAGTCCATCGTCTCTCATGGTTCTTCTCCCCCTCCGATTTCCCCCCCTTCATTCTTCCCCTCCTGCTACATTCTTCTTCTTCTTTTTTTCTTTCTTAACATATATTGCATTATTTGTTTCAGAGGTACAGATCTGAGATTCAACAGTCTTGCACAATTCACAGCGCTTACCAGAACACATACCCTCCCCACTGTCCAGTCACCCCATCCCTCCCACCCCCCCCACTCCAGCAACCCTCAGTTTGTTTCCTGAGATTAAGAATTCCTCATATCAGTGAGGTCATATGATACATGTCTTTCTCTGTTTGACTTATTTCGCTCAGCATAATACCCTCCAGTTCCATCCACGTCGTTGCAAATGGCAAGATCTTATTCCTTTTGATGGCTGCATAATATTCCATTGTATATATATATACCACATCTTCTTTATCCATTCATCTGTTGATGGACATCTTGGCTCTTTCCACAGTTTGGCTATTGTGGACATTGCTGCTATAAACATCGGGGTGCACGTAGCCTTTCGGGTCCCTACTTTTGTATCTTTGGGGTAAATACCCAGTAGTGCAATTGCTGGATCATATGGTAGCTCTATTTTCAACTTTTTGAGGAACCTCCATACTGTTTTCCAGAGTGGCTGCACCAGCTTGCATTCCCACCAACAGTGTAGGAGGGTTCCCCTTTCTCCGCATCCCCGCCAACATCTGTCATTTCCTGACTTGTTAATTTTAGCCATTCTGACTGGTGTGAGGTGGTATCTCATTGAGGTTTTGATTTGGATTTCCCTGATGCCGAGCGATATTGAACACTTTTTCATGTGTCTGTTGGCCATTTGGATGTCTTCTTTGGAAAAATGTCTGTTCATGTCTTCTGCCCATTTTTTGATTGGATTCTTTGTTCTTTTGGTGTTGAGTTTGATGAGTTCTTTATAGATTTTGGATACTAGCCCTTTATCTGATATGTCATTTGCAAATATCTTCTCCCATTCTGTCAGTTGTCTTTTGGTTTTGTTGACTGTTTCCTTTGCTTTGCAAAAGCTTTTTATCTTGATGAAGTCCCAAGAGTTCATTTTTGCCCTTGCTTCCCTTGCCTTTGGTGATGTTTCTAGGAAGAAGTTGCTGCGGCTGAGGTCGAAGAGGTTGCTGCCTGTGTTCTCCTTTAGGATTTTGATGGTCTCCTGTCTCACATTGAGGTCTTTCAACCATTTGGAGTCTATTTTTGTGTGTGGTGTAAGGAAATGGTCCAGTTTCATTCTTCTGCATGTGGCTGTCCAATTTTCCCAACACCATTTGTTGAAGAGACTGTCTTTTTTCCATTGGACATTCTTTCCTGCTTTGTCAAAGATTAGTTGACCATAGAGTTGAGGGTCCATTTCTGGGCTCTCTATTCTGTTCCATTGATCTATGTGTCTGTTTTTGTGCCAGTACCATACTGTCTTGATGATGACAGCTTTGTAGTAGAGCTGGAAGTCTGGAATTGTGATGCCGCCAGCTTTGCTTTTCTTTTTCAACATTCCTCTGGCTATGCGGGGTCTTTTCAGGTTCCATACAAATTTTAGGACGATTTGTTCCATTTCTTTGAAGAAAGTGGATGGTATTTTGATGGGGATTGCATTGAATGTCTAGATTGCTCTAGGTAGGATTGACATCTTCACAATATTTGTTCTTCCAATCCATGAGCATGGAACGTTTTTCCATTTCTTTGTGTCTTCCTCAATTTCTTTCATGAGTATTTTATAGTTTTCTGAGTACAGATCCTTTGCCTCTTTGGTTAGATTTATTCCTAGGTATCTTATGGTTTTGGGTGCAATTGTAAATGGGATCGACTCCTTAATTTCTCTTTCTTCTGACTTGTTGTTGGTGTATAGGAATGCCACTGACTTCTGTGCATTGATTTTATATCCTGCCACTTGACTGAATTCCTGTATGAGTTCTAGCAGTTTTGGGGTGGAGTCTTTGGGATTTTCCACATAAAGTATCATATCATCTGCAAAGAGTGAGAGTTTGACTTCTTCTTTGCCAATTTGGATGCCTTTGATTTCTTTTTGTTGTCTGATTGCTGTGGCTAGGACTTCCAATACTATGTTGAATAGCAGTGGTGATAGTGGACATCCCTGCCGCGTTCCTGACCTTAAGGGGAAAGCTCTCAGTTTTTCCCCATTGAGAATGATATTCGCTGTAGGTTTTTCATAGATGGCTTTTATGATATTGAGGTATGTACCCTCTATCCCTATACTCTGAAGAGTTTTGATCAAGAAAGGATGCTGTACTTTGTCAAATGCTTTTTCTGCATCTATTGAGAGGATCATATGATTCTTGTTCTTTCTTTTGTTAATGTATTGTATCACGTTGATTGATTTGCGGATGTTGAACCAACCTTGCAGCCCAGGGATAAATCCCACTTGGTCGTGGTGAATAATCCTTGTAATGTACTGTTGGATCCTATTGGCTAGTATTTTGGTGAGAATTTTTGCATCCATGTTCATCAGGGATATTGGTCTGTAATTCTCCTTTTTGATGGGGTCTTTGTCTGGTTTTGGGATCAAGGTAATGCTGGCCTCATAAAATGAGTTTGGAAGTTTTCCTTCCATTTCTATTTTTTGGAACAGTTTCAGAAGGATAGGTATTAATTCTTCTTGAAATGTTTGGTAGAATTCCCCTGGGAAGCCATCTGGCCCTGGGCTTTTGTGTTTTGGGAGATTTTTGATGACTGCTTCTATTTCCTTAGTGGTTATAGGTCTGTTCAGGTTTTCTATTTCTTCCTGGTTCAGTTTTGGTAGTTGATACATCTCTAGGAATGCATCCATTACTTCCAGGTTATCTAATTTGCTGGCATAGAGTTGCTCATAATATGTTCTTATAATTGTTTGTATTTCTTTGGTGTTGGTTGTGATTTCTCCTCTTTCATTCATGATTTTGTTGATTTGGGTCATTTCTCTTTTCTTTTTGATAAGTCTGGCCAGGGGCTTATCAATCTTGTTAATTCTTTCAAAGAACCAGCTCCTAGTTTCGTTGATCTGTTCTACTGTTCTTTTGGTTTCTATTTCATTGATTTCTGCTCTGATCTTTATGATTTCTCTTCTCCTGCTGGGTTTAGGCTTTATTTGCTGTTCTTTCTCCAGCTCCTTTAGGGTAGGGTTAGGTTGTGTACTTGAGACCTTTCTTGTTTCTTGAGAAAGGCTTGTATTGCTATATACTTTCCTCTTAGGACTGCCTTTGCTGTATCCCAATGTTATTAGTTTTTTAAAGCCACGAGATGTTTATATAATATATTATTTTAAAATCATGCTTGCATTTCCAACCATCTTTATCAAGCATTAGCCTTTGAGCTAAAGAAATAAACTGTGCCCTTGACATTTTTAGAAGTAAATGAAGTGAGCTTATCGGCCATATATCCTCTTGCTATGGATTGGTCACTACACTATCATTGGAATTCAGCCAGTTTGTTTCATGAAAATATATATGGAGAAGAGGGGGAAAGCAATGGAGAAATAGTAATATGAATGAGAAAAAAAGAGTGGACAATAAAAAGCCTTTGTGAATCAATTGAAATAAGGGAGAACTAGGTAATTCACAGCTAAGTAGCCATTGGTAGTACTAGGAACCTGGCTTATAGTCTAAATACGCAGACTCTATGCTTCATTTTAAAAGATCTCTCTTTTAAAACCCTCATTAAAAAGATCTCTCTTTTAAAACCCCTATTTTTAATTCTGCTTACTATAAACTTTCAAGTTAATCAGCTTCAAGAAACCCAGAAATTGTGTTAGTGCTTAAAAATTAATATAAAAAATTGACAAAAGTAAGTAGTTCCTCATATAAAGAACACTTAGCAGAAGTTACCTATAATGCTGATATGTCAAAATCAGTAGTTAAAAGTCAACATTAATTTTTAGGTTATTAACATGCACTGAATGAAAAGAACACTTGACCAGGACTCTAAAGCCTTTCCTTACACTGCCAGCATTGTGTGAATTTGTTACTTGATCTCCTTGAGTCTCAGTGTCCCCAAATCAACAAGAAGAAAGTTGCATTAACTAATCTACTTGGGGCTGGGGGCGCTTGGGTGGCTCAGCTGGTTGAGCATCTGCCTTCCTCTCAGGTCATGATCACAGGGTTCCTGGATCCAGCCCCACATTGGGCTCACTGCTCAGCAGGGAGTCTGCTTCTCCTTCTGCCTCTCCCCCTGGCTCGTGCTCTTTCCCTCTCTCTCTCTCTGTCAAATAAATAAATAAAAAATCTTAAAAAAAAAAAAGTAATCTACTCAGGTTCCTCAATGGTCATTAAGTCAGAATTCCTGATTTCATTTCCATGGATAGTCCAGTATGTTACTAGTTTTATCATTAGGTGTGTGATGCTTATCAATATGTAATCACTGATATATTTGAACAAATTTTTATGAAATTATTTGAGATTAGAAGGAAGTGCCCCCTGCCAATTAAAGACTATGCTTAGTATATACTATATCCAATGCTGTCTTTCTAAATCTGCTTGATGCTGTTAATAGTTCTGTCCCCACCTAAGGAAGGTGGACATGACCAACCAAGGCTGGCTTCCTTCGTAAATCATCTTCTGTTCTTGAACTTGAATCCTCTTATTTTAACTTGCCTGACTCAGGAACAAGCATGATTCCCATTTTTTGTATACAGTTACTTCTTTCTGTTTGTTCCTTTTAGCTTGGAAGATTTAGAGTCCCTTTCTTTTCTGAGATTACTTCAAATGTGTGCCATTTAAAATAAACTGAAGTCACCTCTAGTGTGTGTTTTCCTTTATACCCCCTTGTCCCATATAGCAGGGCTACTCCTCTCCTCAGTCAATGTCACTGTCCTCAAGTGCTACATTTCAAAGAGAATTTGTCGTCATCCCACTTATTTTATGCCAGGTTGTTTATTAGAAAAAAATAAAATTTGTCCAGATAAAGCTATTTTGTGTAATGCATACAGTACAAAATTTTATGCAGTCTTCTCTTTCATAAAATAGAATATTTCATACAGTCATAAAATAAGATAATGAGGATGTGGCTTAAGTTTTAAAGGGAAATGATTTTTCAAATCAAAGAAACAAACTTCTTATGATTGGTCAGATTTTTAAAAAGTCAACAGATTTATTATAAAATGTATCTAATCCTACATTTCAGATTGTAGCCACATTGGAATCTGAGCATCTTTGGAATCTGTAATGACTCATGTTGAGCACTGGTGTATGATTCAATCTTGACATCATGCCAAAACAACTGGTCACATCAATCAAAAAAATTAGTTGAGCAGTTCTTCCATGCCATGTAGACAGTGATCCAGTCGGTTGTATTTTTCATTCTTTTACTAATGTCTACATGATGGCAATTTGGCTGTGCTTCTGGTGAGTGTGATGCTGTGCTTGTGATATATACGACCTAAGTCTCAATTCTTTGATGAAACTTTTCCGCAGGAGCTCTGAAGACTCGCAGGTATTCAAACTTCATGCCCCTTGGAACTCTAAGATTTTTGTATATTCCTCTAGAAAGCTACAGTTCAACAAATCATGAGATCATATAGCACAAAGAGGCCCTTGAGAGAGCCTTTGGTCCAGCAGTTGATTGTGTATATTTATTTCTTGGAGTCACTTGTGTTTATATCCATATATTTATGTTGGTGCTGTGTTCCCATTATATCAGAAGGTCTTTAAGGACTTGCCCTGTTTCTTTCTTTCTTTCTTTTCTTCTTTCTTTTTTTTCTTTTTCTGAACTCCCCACAGTCCAATAGAGTACTCTAAAATAGTGCTGGACTACTTTCTCAGAACAGTCTGTGAAAAATTCCTATCATGCCAGATAACTAGGCAGAATTTACAAGGGTAGCAAAACCCCTGGCTGGTCCTCTCTTCTCCAATAAATATATATCCAAAGTATAGGTCACTTCACAAGCCACTAAATATTTTTAAATGTCTCAAGATGTTCTATTTTGCTTTCAACACAGGCTTCACAATTATTACTGGCCAATTCATATAACCATAAAAATGTATGTATTCATATAATAATAGTTAGAAGCATGGGTGGGAGCTCATAGTTTGACTACTTTAGGGCAAGATTTAAAGCTAGACCTTAAGTGGCATAAGACAGAAACCAGGTCTGTCTTGCTGAATAGGGGAAATTGGGGAAATGCCTGACACATGGTAAGTATTCAGGTGACATTGGTTAAATAATTTTACAAAAGTAAAAGAAAAAATGAAAATAAATTTACCACTATTTCTTCTAGAATTAATTACTCCTTTGATTAAAAATAGAAATATTGGCTCATTTTAAGAAAGAAAAGCTGATTTTCTCTTTTGGTTTATGTGTTTTATAGTTGACTTTCAAGGTTTCTTTAAATTCCTATTTTATTTCAAAATAATCTTAAATAATTATCGCCACTTTTAAGAAATGGTTTTATTATACAGTCAGACACTGAGTAACTGACTATCCTTTCCCTCATTGAATGTTGTTTACTTTTTATGGATTCAAAAAATCTATAATAATAGAGTTTCTCTAATTTTATAATGATATATACAGTATTGTATATGTGCTTTAAAAATACTCTTTTCAATTTGAGATATTTAGAGTTTGCTCAAGTGTCAAAACTCCACCAAAAAAAGACGAGGAAATAATGCTATTCAAAGCTGTTCAAGATACCAACCAAATTGCATTCCTAATTTAAAACCAACATATTCTGTTTTAATATAGTATGCTCCTTCTGATTAAATCCAAATAATGTTCAAACCAGCATTTCAGATAAAAGAATACCCTGATAAAGAATAAAGGTAATGTGTCTCTTAATATTTGTCAATACATTTGTCTTTGGTCAATGCCTCCTTAAGGATAAAGAAAATTCTAACTCATTAAAAAAGGATCTTTTACGATTGCCTAGAAATTGCCAGCTTGTTGAACTCACCTTTACTGGACAGATGGCAGGTGACAAACTGATCTCAGCCAATATAATCTGTCAAAACAATCTGCCATGAGCAGGTGTCAGATAATTATCTAAATGAACAGATATGTAAAGTAATAAACAAACTAGAAATAGGTACTGAACAGGGAACTTAAGCACCTACATTTCCAACCTAACCTTCAGTCATACAGATGATGCAAAAATTAGCTGGTGTTTATAGGGCAAAGTATAACTATGAACAGCAGCTTCTATTTTCTTTACCTAATTTTTGCTTTGTGAAAACAAATTTTAAGATTTCCATTCACACAGAACTCTGGTGACATCATTGTGATATGTCAAAAAAAACAATTTTTTTGGTTTGTCAAGTATTTTTAATGCCATATCTGAAGTCAAAGCAGTAACTTGTATTCAGAGTTATTGTTGTAAAATGTTATGTATATCTATATGTAATGTAAAATATTAAATACATATAACTTATACAAATAGTCAAAACATAAATGACCAAATACACAAAAATCTTTAATTTCTTATTAAGTGGTTAGTTCTACATATTATGAGTGATATCCATATATATTGAATCATGTATATTTTTGTAAAAATGGAGATCACTTTGTTTACGTTAGTTAAAAGCTAACAATTGATCAACATGTATTTGGGAAATTATTATTTGCCTACCTAATTAAACATTAACTTTGCCGTTCTTAACGGAGAAAAATTCTTTGATGACTTGGTCAGTCATTTTGATTTTGGTTAAGTTTATCTTGGTAACTTGTCATTAGCAAGACTGATGAGTAGCAGGAGCTGGGGGTAGGGGGTGGTTAGATGAAACTTCATGGAGAGAAGCTGCCATTTACAAATTTTCTCTATTTAGAGCAGGGTATTTTTTGTCTCTGAAAAATCACTCACTGTGGCATCTTGCTTATGCAAATATAAACAACACTAGGCAGCCACTCCCAGGCAGTGTTACAAAAAAGCCTGTGACTGCATCCTAACACCTCTCCCAGAGCTGCTCCCTCATTTGCACAGAAGCAAGGACTCCTGGGAGAAAGTGTTCTGTGGAGCTCTGACCCCATCCTCCTGATTATTTTCAGTGGCTCTGAATTCTGAATGTGCACTGTGAAAAGGCAGTGGTTCTCAAACATTTAGCCTCAGGATCCATTTATATTTTTAATTTTATTGATGCCCCTTAAAGAGCTTTTGATTATATGAATTATATCTCTCAACATTTATCATGTTAGTTGTAAAAATAGAGATATCTAAAAATATTTATTTACTTATCAATTTAAAATAATAATAATGTTATACCTGTGAACATAAATTGCGTATTTTATTAAAAACATATTTTTTTCAAAATAAAGAAAATTGAGATGAGTGACATCTTTTACGTTTAGCAGATATCTTTAATATCTGAAAAAAGACAGATCAATTCTCATCTTGGCTCTGCTTTCAATCTGAGATGTGCTATTTCAGTTGAAGTATATGAAGAAAACTACCTCTCACAGCTACGTTGCTGGAAAACAGAGGTGTAATTTCAAAGTTTTTAAATATAATTTGGATATATTTTGAGATAACAAAACCCAACAAGTAGTAGTTTCTTAAAAATGAGCTGCAATGGGGACTCTGAAACAATATCAAAGAACTTACTGTACTCTCTTACATTAATACTGATTGATCTATTGTGCATTTTGAATGAAAATTTTACCCATGATTTTGTAAAATTGTGCATCAGTCATCTGGAAAATATTGGTTCATTGAGTCATGCAGGTCTCTAAAATGCGCAGTAGAAAATTATGCAGTACTTTGTGAGAGAATGAAAATTAAAAAGTCAAGTAATGTCTTAGTATCATTAGAAAAATAATTTTTTTGCCTCACAGCCAACCCAGACAGGATCTCAGGCCCCCAGACTTCCCACACCACACTTTCAGAATCATTGTCATGAAAGAAAGGACAAATACAACTTCGAGACCGACCCTCAATATCAGAGACCAGATCACTGGCAATCAGAAGTACCTGGACAATAAAGACCAGTGAAGAGAGCAAGTGTGCAAAACCCCCAGTCAGAAGACGGCTGGTCCTCAGTTGCCTTGTAGGAATGGGGATCAAATATTGTCCGATCTAACTGTTAAAGATAAACCAGAAACCTGAACTTTTATGAGAAATCTGGTTTTTAAATGTTGTCTAATGTATGGGCAAACACTTAATGAGCCAAGTAGAATCCCCCTGTGGATTTAGACCCTAAGTTAGTCAGGGACATGTAGTAGACAGCACTTGTCTTTACATTGTACGTTCCTGAAGCCTGAAGTCATCTATAGAAACTGTGACTGAGCAGGAAAAAGCATCCGAGAGCTGTAAACCTCCATAAACGTGGCACCCCTAATCTGTATAGTTCTTAGTTGAAATGGGAATGTGCAGGAATCATGAGGTGGTAGAAACAACCTCCTAAGTCTGAAAAGGCATCATGACAACAGTAGACAAGGTACTGCAAATTATGTTGAACCAGTTCCCAATGGGGATGTGTATGTTGTAGTCAAATAGGCATAACAGAAAACTGGGCCCATGGGTGGACAGGTCAGTTTCTCCAGTAGTCTTTCCCCTTGGCATTTGAAACTAAGACAGATTTCTTCAGACTGAGTAATCTCTGGGGGTTCATAGACTATTTGAAAGGAGAGAACTAAAATATAATTGTGCCCTACCAGTTGGATAGATGGGAACCTGTGAAACTCATTTCAACCTTAAAAGGAGATGAGTCTGTAACTATCACTCAAGTTTGTGAAGCAGGTTATAGTGGTATAATACATTTATATTTATATTATACTTATATTTATTTTCTATATAATATAAGTAAAAATATTGCATTTAATGAAATAATAAATATAATTATTTAATAATTATGCATTTAATAGTTTATTTACATTTATTATTTAAAATGCATTTAATAATTATTTCATAAAATATGTTACTTATAACACATATATGTTATATACAGTATATTTATATATTTATGTGGAATTTATTACATATTTTATATTATTATTAAAATAACAGTTATTGTATATAGATATATTTATATATGCTACAAATGCATTTATATATTTATATTACCTGAAAACAGCAGAAAGGAATATCATATATAATTTTATTGGTTCAGTAGCTAGTCTCTAAAAATGACCCCAAATAACTCTTGCCGTCTATGTGTGTATGCCACTCTTCTCATCAGGAGGTGTCTCCTCTCACTGAAGCAGAGCTGAGCCAGGGACTGTGGTAGAAATGATGCTGCAAGCCTGCTGAGACCAGGTCGGAAGTGGCAACTTGTACCTTGGCCTCTTGGAATGTTCACTTTGGAGTGAGCCAGCTGCTGTATGAAGCCTGGATACTCTGCGATCTGCATGCTCTGAGGGAACCAATCTAGCCCCAGGGAGAGGTCCCATGGAGAAAGAAGGATGCCTGGCCTGTTTCAAGCTGTTCTGGCCATCCAGACCAGACACCAGATGTGCAGGTGAAAAATAATGTAGGATATTTCAGCCCCAGTCAGCGCCCTGTAGAGAACCACCAAAAAACTGAGCAAACAACCAGAACCGAGGGCTCATATGTAAGGCCCCAGTCAAGTTATCATACCCATTTCTGCTGTTTAAATCACCTACACTGAAGCTGTGAGCTTCATGGATCAGAGACATTCTGTTCTGCCTGTGCCTACCTGAATTCCTGACCCACAGAATCATGAGTATAATAAAAACCCTTGCTTTATGGACCTGGATTCTTGAGTGGTTTGGAACACATCAATAGATAACTAAAACAACTATGTTTCAATTAGTACTTACCATATACTTTACATAAGCCATGACATTTGATTCATTCAAAACTATTATAATGTAAATATGATTATCCCCACCTGGGGACAAATTACTTCTAATTTACTCAAAGTTACAGAATTAGAAAGTAGAGATTGGACCCTAGGTTTCTTTGGGATCAATGGTCCTAGGCTTTACACATAACTCCCTCTCTACTCAATTTCACACCCTTAGGTTTAGTATAAAACATGGATAATATTCCATGAGTGAAAAAATGGGAGGGAAGAATTATTTCATAGTTGTACCTTTTCCTCCCATAAAACTTACACCCATCATAAAATTAAAAATGTCTTTGACATTGTAAAAGTACAAGCCAGCCATTATGTAATGGGTGGAATTTAATTCTCATTATAATATATATGCACACATACAAAAGTATATACATATATGAAAATATATGTGTATATATAAATATCATAAATACAAAAATATTACATATATGTTCAAAAGTGTAGAGAAGAGTTCGGCAGTTACTTTTATTTTTGGTATTGACTGTACTAACATTACTTGCAAGTTATGTATAGATAAATGGATGATTCAGAATAATTGCAATGTGTCTATATGTTCTAAGAATGAGCTTGCTTGTTTTTTTTATTTTTCTACCCTTAGTTTCTCTCCTTAGGGAATACTCACAAGGGTGCTCTAGTAAGACAAGTAATTTCTTACAAAAAAGAAAAATTTTAAAATAAAAAAATATGTTTTGTCTTTCCAACGCTGATAACTATGTTTTTCATTATACACTATAGAATGGCCTAGAAAATAGTCCTTTAGCTATGTATCTTGTGGAAGAAAATTGCTGCATTTATTTGGAACTGCTATTTAAATAATATTGATCTTGCTTAATTTACTCCTTTTGAGTCAGAGAGCTGTTTGCTCACCAAAATATCTCGTCCTGGGGCACCTGAGTGGCTCAGTCGTTAAGCGTCTGCCTTCGGCTCGGGTCATGATCCCAGGGTCCTGGGATCAAGCCCCGCATCGGGCTCCCCACTTAGCGGGAAGCCTGCTTCTCCCTCTGCCTCTCCCCCTGCTTGTGATCCCTCTCTCGCTGTGTCTCTCTCTGTCAAATAAATAGATAAAATCTTTAAAAAAAAAAAATCTTGTCCTTTTCTTCATAGTAATAGAAACATGGGCCCTAGCTTCCCAGGGGTTTTTCATTGAATTTTTTCCATTGTATTTTCATTTTTTCATTGAATTTTTCCCACCTCCTTTGCAGCTATGTGCAACTATAAGATTAAGTTCTAACAATGTGAACAAAAGTAATGTGTGCCATTTCCATGGCTGGGCCTATAAACAGTGGCCATGTATCCTCTACACACTTTTTCTCTTTCCTATGAACACACTCATGCCAACTTGAGCCACACAGATCAGGAACAATAGCTAGGGGTAGGTGAACAGTAAGATGCAAGAAGGCCTGGACCTTGAAAAGCAGTGTGGAACAGAGCTATACCACCAGACTAAACGGTTCATGTAGATGCTATTACATAAAGGGAAACAAGCTTCAATCTATAAAACCAATTTTGAGTTCCTTTCTAACACCAGTGAAGTCTTCAGTCTAATTAATATATTCCCACTATTCTTTCTAAATGAGCTAAGAAAAATATGCTTGGGAAACATCATTACTTATTATTACATATACATCTTTAAGGGAATCCCCTTTGTGCATGAGTTTGTTTATCCATATAACAAAATTGGGGCAAATTGATCAATTCCAATGTACTACTGATGAAAATGCATCAGTTCAAAACTCCACTACTCTGTGTAGTTTTTTTTTTATTTTTTAATTTGGGGTGGTCTGCACATCCAGATGATAACAAGCTATACATGCTGATGTTAACTCTTATCAATAAATTTTTTTTAAAGATTTTATTTATTTATTTGACAGAGAGAGACACAGCAAGAGAGGGAACACAAGCAGGAGGAGTGGGAGAGGGAGAAGCAGGCTTCCCACCGAGCAGGGAGCCCGATGTGGGGCTCGATCCCAGGACCCTGAGATCATGACCTGAGCCGAAGGCAGACGCTTAACGGCTGAGCCACCCAGGCGCCCCCTTATGAATAAATTTTAATTGAACATTAGAGGGGTTTAAGTGAAGAAAGAATGACAAAAATCACTCTAGTAGTTTTGTCTATTTTCCAACCCCCTCCAAATAAGCTTATATTCAAAAGAACTGATCTCCCATAGGCAGACTTACGATCTGCATAACTTGATGCAAAAGATTAAAGCCTTAAAAAATCAGGGCACCTGGTTGGCTCAGAAGGTTAAGCATCTGCCTTCAGCTCAGTTCATGATCCGGGGTCCTGGGATCAATCTCCACACTGAGCGAATTTATTACAAAATCTTGAAAAAATAAATAAAATCTTGAAAAAAAATTAAAAAAAAAACTTAAAAAATCATGGTACCATACAATGCTTTATTTTTCAAAAGCAAAACTGACCAAAGACAGTCCAGTTTCCTTCTGAAATGGATTTGATACCAAAGGGTGTATACTATGTCAGTGTACTATACTGCATCCAGGGTTTTTCCCACCCTCCCTTGGTTAGCCGAGAGTTTTTCTCAGCTTATTAACTGGCTCCACCGCCAGCTGGTTTGTCTAAGAGCACTTCAACCTGAGTGAGTAAACTTACAGTCTATAAACATTTAGGAGAAGACTGGAGATAAGAGAGCTCATTTCTACATCCAACAGAAAGAACTGGTCGCATCATGGAGGACTATATTATGTTTGGTAATATAACACTGTAAATTAAAATAGATTTTCAAAGTTGCTTTGCTCAACTACATGCTTGGGATTTTCTTTAATATTTTATATATTTATTTGTGGGGGGGGTGCAGAAGGAGAGGAAGAAACAGGCTCCTGCTCAGCAGGAGCTCAACGTGGGGCTCGATCCCAGGACCCTGGGATCATGACCTAAACCAAAGGCAGATGCTTAACTGACTGAGCCACCCAGGAACCCTATTGCTTGGGATTTTTTACCCTAATTCAAAATGATATATTTTTTTCAATAAATAAGTAGGATCATATCATGAATCAATGATCTACCATATTCTAGGTAACATATAGACATGATTTCATTTTGTCACCATCATTCTGTGATGTCACTATAATTCCATTATATAGGTAAGCAGAATGAACATTGGGTTGTGTGACTTACAAAATCATGTTGGTAAGATGGGAGGCCAGAATATTGCCCCCAGAAATGTATGGTAATTTCCACACTAACTCCAAGTTGTTAATAAAAAAAAAAATCAACCCTATTCATCAACATCTTTTTTAAGAATACATCAATCAGTCTATATGGCACTTTACACTGTATCATACCTGATTCTCAGTTACTAAAATAATTTACATTTAACAACTTTGCTGAGATGTTCTCAATGTAAGAATTTTGCATTTCTATCAGTCTGATCCACTCAATGCACTCACATTTTTTGGCCCCTGCAGGACCACTTTACTGCAGCTCAAACTTCTGGAACTCTTGCATTCCTCTGTTTGCCTATGAACTCAATCTACCATGTCTGCCACGCACCCCCAACACACCGTGTTCCTTTCTCCAGTAACTGCTCTTCTATCAAACAGAGCCCTAAAGTGTCTTGTTCCGCCATTTCATCAGTTGATCTTTCCTCTTTTCCACTGACTTCTTACCTAGACTCCATGGTGCCAAACTCAAAGACCCTCTCACCAGTTCTCAATGGCTATTTTTTATTCATTATTCTATATTTATTCTTCTATAGCGCCCAGAGAACAAATCCCAAACATGAATTTGTTCTAAAGCCCAGTATTTCTTCTTCCTATACTTAGATGATGAGTCCTGCTACAGGAAACCCAAAAACTCTATAAACTGATTCTAAACAAATTCACTAGTTTTTACCGTGGTTGATCTCTTAGCACTTTCAAGACTCTTTACTTGTTCTTGGTCTTGGTCAACTTCTATTTTCCTGACCAGATATTCTGAATCTTTATATCTTTTTTCAGGCCTCTGGTCAACGCTTTCTGCGTAAGTCTCAGAGGGGCATATCTGATAAATTTGAGGCCATCATATGTGAACTACCTCAAATTTATGCACCCCCCACCCATTTGCAAATATGTTCATATTTCTGTTCTGTGGGAGGTTACTTTTGAAATGGTTCTGAATGGTGCCCACCCCATGGTATTCAGGCCCTTGTGTAACTTCTGCCCCTCATGTGTAGGATGGACCTAATAACTTGCCTCCGCAGAATAGAATATGATAAAAGTGTTGGGATATCATTTCTTAGATTATAGAAAACAGAATTCTCATAAAATTCATAAATATTATTAAAATTAATAATGTCTAATCCCTGTTATATTATAATAATGTAGCATATGATTGTATATTAATATAGCATATAAATACATTCTTATATATTAATATTTAACAGGTCGCTATTAATATAAATAAAATTTAATAAAATAAATCAACTTTAATATTTTAAGTACAAAAACTATAAAACTAGAACATTTTTAGAAAGTATAGTTTTTCTTTTCAATTTGCAGGATACTCAAATGTGTGTGTCAAGTATTTCCTTGGTCTAGTTTGTGGAACTGAGGTGGAAGGGTTTCAGAATCCAGAGAAGTTAGTGACGGGTCAATGAAAACAGCAGGAAGATTTGCAGATTTAGATAGAGTTTTGATTTTGCTACTAGAAATAAAGCAGATAAGTGTTCTAAGAGCACCTGAGACCAACAGAACATGCTCTTGCTGAAGCAGGTGGTCAGAACCAGGCTTAGCCACAGCATTCAAGGGTGGAAATGAAGGGCACGCAAATGTTCAGGCTGTGTGCTGAAGGAAATGCTTCAAACTCTTCCACCTCAGCTAACAAGCGACCTGTGTTGTATACGTTTCAACTCTTCCCATGCCATTCTTCACGGGTGACTTTTACCACATTAAAATAAATAATAAATGCTGCTTCTTTTTACTAGGTGGCATTAAAGCAAAAATAAAAACAATTCCCTACTGCTTGGAGAAAAATCATTTGGAGGTAAGAGGAAGAATACGTTCAAGTTATTTGAGCTCCTGCTACACACCTCTTTCCTTATGATCTGAAGCAGAAAAACTGGCCCATTAAAGAAACATTTTCCATGACCTCCTTAACCTCTTTTTAAATAATTAGGACACCATGTAAGATTTGTGCCCTCTCTTACAATTTGTTCCTGTTTGTTTACTAGTTCTCCAAAGTGTGTGAGAAGTTTAATAAATGACTGATGCTCACAAAACACATTGGACACTTTTCCCTGGGGACATCGACAGCCAGAAAACAGACCTGAAATAACTCAGTTAATGCCTGCTGCCTAAGCATGGTTCCGACAAGGACCTCTTGGCTTAGAGATCAGAGAGACTGTCCCTGGAAGCCGTAGTGCCCAAGCACCTGGTTGCAAATCCATAAAATGCAATAGTATAGGATGGTTTATCATTTCTTTCTTGCTTCTCCTCTTGTCCTTAGTTATTAAGTAAAAATCCTGAAGACAGGTCAGATAACATAAAGGAAAGAATACTGGCTACAGCCCTAGACAAACAGAGTCCTTCCCTCTGATTTTGAACGTTTCAATTGCCGAATCTGTAAAGTAGGGGCGAAAACACTTATTTTACAAGGGACTTAGGAGCATTATATAAAATACATGCACGGTGGCCATTACATGCTGTGTTCTCTTTAAATCAAAGCTATTTCTTTCATTGACACACTGTGTTTTTAGATAGGCGAAGGAGAAACATTTCAAAGTGGAAATGTGTTCTTAACTCTAAAATAGAAAAGCTTTTGTTATCTAAGTATTCATAGTTTGTCACTCTAACTCATTAAGAGGTTCTTACAAATAGATGTATTAACTGAGTGCTACACGTATCATAGATACTTAATCATGGCTTACCGCTGACAAATAAAAACTGAAGAAGAATCTGTACTCTGCCTTTCCCCTTGGAGTCACTTCTGCATTATTTAGGGGTCAGAAGAGAGGCTACGGGGACACAGGATGCTCTGGGCCTTCTCTGATCTGGGTTTTGTCAGGACTAAAATTGTTATGGCATGAACAGCACATTCCTCCTGAATTCACAGTCCTCTTTTATTAAAAAAAGAAAAAAAAAAGAATTACTATAGTTCCTTTGATGATTGTCAAAATAATGCATTTGTTGCAGAAAATTTGAATATAAAAAAGGTAGAAAGAATAAAATAAACATCACGAACCAGAGAAAAATATTTGTTAAAATCTGCTTTTTATTAATGTTTTCTTCCTCCATGTGGAGATATATATATATATATATATATATATATATATATATTCGTATCTATTTGTATCTCTCTTCTACCTATCCATCCACACATATGCATAATTACATGTATTATATACATATATGTATATATTCATTTGATAGAATTTGACAATTTTACATTTAAAAATAAACCATGAGAATTCCCTATAATTTTAAATACTTTCTAAAACTATTGCTCAATATTTCTATAATATCTCATAGTCTAGATTTTTTAGCTTATTCCTGATTGCTTAATTTGTATATTTTCTATTTTTTAATACTACTATAATTTTTTAAAATAATATCTATATTAAAACATCTCTATGCATACTTCAATATTTCCTAAAATAAGTATCATTACTGAATCAGAAAATAGAAACTTTCCAAAATAAATTTTTACTAGGGATGTTATGCTTTGCAAATATATCCATAGCTTATTATTTATCTTTTAATTACTTTAATATAAAAAATTTTGCATGTACATTGTAAATATATCAATTTTTTCCTCTTTAGAGTTCTCCCTCTGTTTTATATTGAAAATGAATTTCCCTATTCTGAGTTCATACTTATTTTATAGTTTTATAAGTTGACTTGTTTCATAGTATTGAATTTTACACAAAATTTCTTTTTTTTATAAAAGATTTTATTTATTTATTAGAGAGAGAGAGAGAGAGAGAGCACAAGCAGCGGGAGTGACAGGCAGAGGGAGAAGCAGGCTCCTCGCTGAGCAAGGAGCCCGATGCGGGACTCGATCCCAGGACCCTGGGGTCATGACCTGAGCCGAAGGCAGACGCTTAACTGACTGAGCCACCCAGGCATCCCTACACAAAATTTCTCAAAACACCTGGCTATGACTTTGGTATTGGTATGAGACAGTAATGCAATTTTCCTTGCATCAAAGACCTAATGAATTTCCTCAAGAGTAATGATGGACTGGATCCTTTGTCCTTTATCATTTACTAAATTCTTCTTCTATTAGGACCTCTTTTTTCTCACTATATTCTGTTCTATTGACCTATTGTTCTCTGGAGTTATCTTCCCAATTGTTAATTTTTTGTTCCCTCGTACACACCTGGCTACACAAAGAATGATCTGCTGACTAGCTGCATTGACATCATGAGAGCTTGTTAGAAATTCAGAATCACAGACCTCCTCAATCAGAATCTCTACATTATTCATATGCACATTAAAGTCAGAGAGGAACTGGTACACAACAGTTTCTTTTAGCCATTGAGCTGAGTCTTGTTTCGCTGGTTGAATGAGAGGAGAGTGTCCTGAGGTCAGGAGGACTTGCTAAGCTAACTGTTCTCATTGGTTTGCCGCATTTTGAAGAAAGGCACTCACAAAAGAAGAGAGTGCCTTTGCACATCCCTGCTGTCATTCCAGCAAGTTCTCTTGTACTGTAAGACCACTTTTTACAATAAAACTTTGACCTCTAGGAGGCTTCTGTTCTGTTTGCTTTACTTACCGCCAACTCAAACAGAAAAGAGTACAGGAAAATCATAATTTAAGAAATCAAAAGGGTTCTAACCCAGGTACTTAAATTCCTAAAATGTCAGCTTTCAATGAAATGAAATAAAATGATAAAATAAAATAAAATAAAAAGTAAAATGGGAATTCCAGTCCAGTCTAAGAAATCAAAGTTGTTTAGGACTCTGAAGAATTTAATAGTGTTGCAGTGAACCATTTTTTCTGCTACTGTTGAGATGTAAGCATTAAAGCAATGTAAAACTAACTAAACCCTTACAAAAAAAAAAAAAGAAGAAAAAAAAAACCTCTCTTCTTGTCTTACCAACACTGCTATTATCACATAGTGTGTTTCACATGATAAGCCATTCATTAAAGCATCACCTACTGTTTTTTTCCTCCTCGGAACCAGCTAGAACATGATCTGTCTCTGCATGAAGACATTGGACCTCTGACCTTTTCTGTAGCTATTCCAGGCAAGTATAATAAACAGAGTTCACCAGGTTTCTGTAAATCTCCGATTATGTTTACTGTGAAATCCAAGTATTCATCTCAGGCAGAAAAATTAAGGTTGATTTTCAAATATTATGTACAAACCCTAGCTACTAAGCATTCCATAATGAGCACTTTGGCAATTTAGAGCAAATTAGGGTTCCCACTAGGCAGGGATGACATGCACCACAGTCAAAGAAAGATAGTGTGTCGTTAATGGAGAATATTCACCAAGAATTTAAGATAAACCCAGAGAGCTCTACTCATTGTAAATTTGGAGGAAAATATAGTACTGGCCTTCATTGCTGGGACAAACTCTCCCGGTCTTCAAATCTCACCTTATTGAAGAAAGCTAATGAAGCACAGCCCACTATCAATAGGTTGTTCTTTAAGAACATGCCAACTATGGGAAACCAGTTACGTTCCACACGGTCATCACTGACAGAGCAGTCCGACATACACAGCTATTGCCAGAGATTAATGCAAGGGTTGATTAAAATGAAGAATGAACTTTTATTTTCACCCAAGCACAAAATCAGATCAGAATTGCACTGATTACATATGTCACAGAACCAAGATGTTAGTTTCTAGATAATGATAGGCAAATTATTTGCATTATATATTTAATTACATAGCAATATGCATATTATAGGAAAGTTTAACTACATAGATAAGCATAAAAAAATATAAAAATCATCATTATTCCTATCACACTTACATAATCATGGTTAACTATAGTCTATATCATCAGAGAATATATACACTCATATATACAGATAAATGAATAGATATGATGTGAATATATATGACAAAAGGCAATATACAGCTATAGTATTTATGTATATAAATACACTCTGTACATATGTGTATATGTATATATTAATTTATTTATCTGTGTGAGGTTAAAACATGTCTTATATCAGGAAATATATATGTGTATATGTAAGTGCATATATATGTACGTGTATATGTATTCTTTGTGTCTGTGTGTGTATATATAATTTTGGAAAGTTATTTTTAAAGTAATATAACACACAAATTTCTGTCAAAAGATCAATATCACTTTTAGTGATATTCCATTTTATAAATTATACTATCATTTGTTTCACTACTATTGGATATTTAGGTTGTTTCTAAGTTTTTTTTTGTTATCATAAACAACAGTGTAATGAAAATCACTTATATAACTGTCTGATTATTTCCTTAAAAATAATGGAATTACTGGGTCACTAACTATGTTCTTTTCTGCCTTATGAAATATATTACTACATTATCCTCCAGAAAGTTTGTATTAATTTACTTTAGGGGCAATGTATTAAAGTAAACTTTCTCATCCTAAAACCAAAATGGATGTTATCAATAAAAATCATTAATTTGATAAACCGAAACCAATATATTCCTTAATAAGAAAATTGAACTTTTTTTGTGTTTTCTCTTACTTTTCTATTACTGTATTCATTTTGTCATTATTTGATTATAGGACCTCTTTATACCTTAAAAAGATTACCCAAGATATATTAAATGTGTAATAAATATTCCATTTTGTCATTTGCCTTTCACTTTGTGGTGGGATTTTTGTTTTGTGTTGTGTTTTGGCAATTGGAAAAAATTAAATTTTATGTCGTCAAATATATCAGTCTATTAATTTGTGATATCATACCAACAATCTTTTTACCTTACGATTCTGAAATCGCCAGTCTGTTTTTGTTGCTTCTTCTAAGTGTTATTTTTTGACATTTAATTCTCATGTCCATCTCAAAATAACTGTGATGCCAAGAGTAAAATAGGGATCCCATTTTCTTTTCCAGATAGTTAATCATTATCTGACAATTGTTAAATCTCTTTTTATACCACTGACTTGAAATGATATTGTCATCTATGATACAGACATACATTACACACACACACACACACACACAACACGAGTTTGTTTCCCAGCTTTCTTTATGACAGGGGCATCCCCTTTTTTATTCTGGAACCTGTTCCTCACTATGATAACTATTGTCATTTAGTATATTTCATTTGTTTGTAG
The DNA here is from genome assembly GCF_004348235.1 of Phoca vitulina. Classification (NCBI taxonomy): domain Eukaryota; kingdom Metazoa; phylum Chordata; class Mammalia; order Carnivora; family Phocidae; genus Phoca; species Phoca vitulina. The sequence goes on from NW_022589704.1 coordinate 82,993,204, forward strand.
TGAGATTCCCCCACTCATCTTTTATTTTCAGAATTGCATTGCTTTTATTACATGATTATTTTTTTCAAATAATATTTAGAACATTTTCCCAGATGGACACAAATTATTTATAACTTGAAGGGAATTGCATTAAATTAGGAAGATTTGATATTGTGGTCTTTCTATACAAAAGCAAACACTTGTCTTCCATTTATTTCACTTTCAGTCTCTCAATAAAAGCACACAGTTTTCTTCATATGGGCCCTGCATCCTTCGTTAGTTTTATATCTAGGTACAGTATATATTTATGCTAACTAAAATTATAGGGTTTCTGGTTTGTTTGTTTGTTTGTTTTTAATTAGTATATAGGACCAATAATTTTTTTGCAAGTGAATTTTATAATACGTCATGCACAAAACTCTCATCTTTAAACATCATTGTTTCACACTTTATTTACTCAGATTTTCTAGTGACACTATGACAGGTGTAATTTTCAAGGGATTTATAATCAGACATGTCAAGAATATAAGTTTTAAGATCTCATGCAACCTGAGGAGAGATTATCTAACCTAATCAGTATCAGGTAAATTCAATCATGTCAGTGTTTTCTTTTTACTTAGGTTTAAACTCATTCAGCTCACGTTTTGCCCATTCCTCCACGGTAGCATCAACATGTTGAGACGGTCCCATATGGCATCAAGTAGAGGGGCGGTCACTGGTCTGAGACATCTGTGCTCTGCTGCCTTTTTTTGCAACTCCCAGGCCCATTCACTGGCACGTTACTTTTCACTCGAGTATTCCGTGTTCCCTTTGTCCTTACATATGGTACACCTTGCAAAGCTGTGTGTGTATTCCTTTATGATAAATTTGGGATGTCTTTCAGCTATAGCTCTTTTTCTCTCTTCCCCTTCTCAACCTCTCTTTCCTCTCCATCTCTCTCTTTGTCTCTGTCTCTCTCTCACTCACTTTCTCTCACTTTCCACTCTTCTCTCAATTTCTGTACCTGCACAGGGACATGGGGAAGGTTGCCCTATTCTCTGTGGCTTTCTGTCCTCAATTTTACCCCCAATACCCTGCCCAGCCATTACCACTCTGCTGGCTCGTACTTTTGTGGCATGGGACAAATCTGCAAGGCCAGTGCCATCATATATAATCAGGCAAGTTTTATTTCATAATTAATGTCTATTAATTTGTATTTAGGGAAAATTAATTTAATTGCTTTGTTTTACAATTGTGAAAATGACTATAAAATAATTATTCAAATAAAATGTGAGCTTTTAGAAAGTAGTGTCTTACTACAGAGAACTAGCTTTTAAAGGACTATGTTCTGAAAGACTAGTAGCCATATTTTGTTCAACTACCAAAAATGTATTTGCCAGTATAATGCTATAACAGCATTATAAACTTTTTTTTTTTTTTTTTTTGGTTTTTGGCAGTAAAAACAAAACCTTATAGGTAGGAAGGTACTCCCTACTTTTTTTGTAAAAGTGAATGATCTTTTTTTTTTTTTTTTTTTAAAGATTTATTTATTTGACAGAGAGAGACAGCGAGAAAGGGAACACAAGCAGGGGGAGTGGGAGAGGGAGAAGCAGGCTTCCCGCCAAGCAGGGAGCCCGATGCAGGGCTCAATCCCAGGACCCTGGGATCATGATCTGAGCCGAAGGCAGACGCTTAACGACTGAGCCACCCAGGCGCCTCCGTGAATGATCTTTTTATTTGTAAATCATTATGCTAGGTGCCAACCAGTTACTACGATTATTGATAACCATGCGAACGTTTTAATAAACTATAATAGTAACAAAAGATGACCCCCTATTCTGGAATACCTGGGTCTATTAACACTGTTGCATGCCTTTTATACGTTAACATAATATTTATTGCAAACCTATGGACTTGCTTTTATTGTTTGTAAAGGATAAACTCTGACATGGAAAAGTTAAAAACTTCGCCGAGGGCACACACTTTGAGGGAGGCAGAACTGGATTTATCATTATAGTAAGTCATTATCCCCCACCTTGAGATTTTCTACCTAATCGAGCACAGGCTATAGAGCTAGATGGGGCAGGTTCAAATCCCAACTCCGCCACTCTGTGATCTCAAAGAAGTTACTTCACCTCTCTTTGTCTGTTTCCCCTTTTTAAAAATGTAAATAATAGTTTCAAATTCCTAAGCTTGAATGAGGGTTAAATTAGTTAATACAGGTGAAGTACTTACTGGTGCACAGTTAGCACTCAAGAAATGTTAGCTATTAGAAATCCAATTCTATAACTGGAAGTATAACTATAATAATTATGCAAATGGCTGTTATGAGCATATCATTATATTTATTAATATTGTTGCTAATTCAACAATTTTGTCATACTATAGGTTCAATTATTTCTCCCATGTGATGAAATATGTACTGATCCTTTCTCTTGCAATTCACTTTAATTCTGTAAGATAGATGTTGATCACGGGACACAGAAGTCACAACAGGGCCCAGCTGTATGCCAGGAACGTGAAGAATTTTTAAATAGAGCTTTACAGTTTACAACGCACTTTCACATCCTTGCAGCCTTTTACCTATATATTCCCACAAGAAAATGTTGCAATAAAATGCTTCATGAGTGTGTTCATTTAAAGTGAAAATGTACTTGAGACTTTGGGGCTTGAGAATTGCCTTTTATTTATTGGTCCAATAAAAAATATCATATTATCTACTTCATCTACTTTTTCCGCAAGGTGCAATATTGTTATGAATATATTCTGCATGCATTTATGGATTTTATCTTTATCAAATTCAACTTAAAGAGCAATTTAATCCAAGAAATCTGGTTCAAATGGGAAAAAAAATAACATGTGATCATTTTATATTTCTAAAAATCTTATTTATTTTATTTAGAGATGGTATAGTAGCAGTTTTTAAATCTATGCTATGTGTTTGAGACTATTCCGTCTAGATTTTGATATAAGTGCTTTTAAAAATTTATTTTACTAAGATGTTTTCTTTGTTTACATCTCACCATTTCTAATCGATATTTTTTATGTCGAAATGATCCTTTTCCTTACTGCCAAGTGCTGATCTAATTTCAACTTTGATTGTGTTTTAGTCCTTTTAGTCAATACAAATAGTCTTACATTATATAATCTGGATTAATGTCCTGCTTTCTGCTTCAGGAATAACTATTGATATGATTAAAATACTAAGTCAATCTTTTGGGGGGGGGTGCCAATTACAATTGATACTTTAAAATTTTGCTCTAATCTCCCCGCAGCGAAAGAAGTTTTAATGTGGCAACATGAGATATAAAGTCAAATTTTGTCAAAGGCGATCAGGACTCCATGAAAAGTGGAGTTTCAAATTTATGCCAATAGGTGCCAGTCAGAGAAACTAAATGAGTGAAATCGGCACCGTGTAGGACCAACCGGGAGTGAGGAAGAGCTCAGGGATCAAGGGAATGGATACCTCATTGAAAGCACAGCTGCTATGAAACCCCCTTACTTGCTGTCAAGACTTTTTTTTGCTGGAAATTTAGATTTTGTTTTTAAATGTGAAATCTTCCAATTTTTAAATATTTGTGATAATTTGGGGTTTTTTTCTTTTGAAACACTAGAGTTAACAAATGCGCCTTTGCTGTGGTCATATCTGGTGCACAGGCATCTAGTCAGTAAATTTTCCTTGGAGGCAATCTCATTGATAAGATAGAGTCACAGAATAGGATCTAGCAAAAGTTCCACATGTTTGTAATTGAAAAGCTCTCTGCTTACAGGTTCTCCACCCCTTACACCAAATAATGTCAAATTCTCTGAGGATTTCACACAGGAAAACAAGTGTATTTTACAAACTGTGTGTGTTTAGAGTTTCAAACTTAAATATTTTCTTCTATTGACTCCCTCTTCACATAATTTCCTAATGAGAACCGGCCCCTTTAAAAATTTCACTTGTTATATTTGTCTCTTCTTATCCATATTAAATGTTTTATTTAGTTCCAAAAAGAAAGCATTTTTCCTTCTTTCCTGCTTTACCTCTCACTATTTTCAAGATGTGTGCCACATCAAAGATGAATTAAAAGATTTTAGGTTGAAAATGCGACATGCCAGACACATAATCAAGGACTTCACTCAAATATATGTCAGCCCTAGTGAGAAGTCCCCAAACAGCCAGACTATAGGTTCAAAACTATAGTTGGTCACAGCTCTTTCAACTAGCGCACAAAAGTTTAGCGGGCAATTACCGCACATGACATCCTAATGATGAGTCTGTTGACAGAAGCGACACAGGCAGACTGGATGCTTTTCAGATTGCTATATATTTTTTTCGACCTTGCAGGCCTAGAGCCCTGAACGAATTTACTTGGGCAATTTAGCTCATTTGTCCCCTCCTCTTTTCCTATCAATTCTCCAGCTTTGGAAAACATCCTTTTACTTTCTCTGTACCTCCCTTCCCTGGCTTTCTTTCCGGTTTAGATTTTATTTAGGTTATTTCATTGTATGGAGTAACCTAATTTCTTTCAAAGCCTAAACTCTGCCTTATTTGAGAAAAGTTCAATATGTTGTTAGCTAACGGTTTTGTTTACCATAAAAAAAAAAAAAAAGACTGTTATCGTGGGAACATTCCAATCATTAGTACTCTTACCAGATTTTCCATAGTTATTCAATATCTTAAGCTTAAAATTATTCATTTCCCTTCTGAGTGCATTTTTTGGACTAAAGTAAAAGATTTGACATAAATACTTACTTTCCCCATTAAATTAGCAATCATTTATAAACAAAGTAAAGCCAATGCATACCTACATTTCCATTTCTCACAACACAACTAGAATTTCAGATTTTTTTCTCCTTTCAGACAATTAATAATGCTTCGCATTTGTCTAGTACTTTCAAAGACATCCATATCCATGACCTTACTTATAGTCCCCAACTATTGTTCGTAGAACAAGAAATCCTCACCATCACTTTTCTGAAGGGAAGCTGAGGAGCAGTGGATGGGAGACACTGCAGTAACAGGGACCGTGAATGTTGCCAGGTGAACAGACAATCAGCCACACACATGCTCAAGGACAAGGTATCTGATGCTAAAACAACCTCGGGAAATTTCACACATCTGGCTGAATGAGGGCTTTAGAGAAACTTCCAGTGGTAATAGCTGCAAGAATGCTGGGTTCCTAACCCAGAGGCATGTTTCTGCACTAACTTCTCAGGTCTGTTTTAGTTTCTTCTAGAACTGACATGCTCCCCCTTTTACCTCTCAGATACCATAGCACAATCTTCCCAAAACAGAACTGCCATATTTTTACCTAATATTTCATATTTCTTTTTTGGATTAAGACCTGTGTCTACCATACTAAATTCAAACTCCTCCGTTGCCTACAAAGATATAAGCACCACTATATGTTCCCATTTCAGGTGGTTTGTTCATGTAGTGATTCATAAAAATTCCTCCTGATAACTCTAAGCCAGGAACTATTTGAGTAACAGGAATGGAAAACATAAATAATATCTATTCCATAACCGTAAAAATTACCACTTCTAGGGATTTAGACATGTCAATAATAGGTTACAATATAAAGTGAGTGTCCTGAAAAATATTAACCAGTTGCAAAAGGAATAAAAGAAGAATTATCTGTGTCTTGAAATAAAATGAGACAAGTTTTACAAAGCAGTGAATTTTCTTTGGGTTTTCCAGGATGAAGAGGGGCTAAAAGCATGAGAAAAAAGCATTTCCAGGAAAGCGAACGATGGGGTAAAAGACACTGTTTAAAAGAACGTGCCATAACCGGGTAACAATGAGAATGGACTAGAGTGTAGGGAAGTGAGGTACAAGCTGAAGTTGGAGTTTAATGCCACGCTGAGACATTTATACTTTCTCCTAAGGACAATAAGTAGTCTGTGAAGGCTATTAAGAAAAGGGGGGAATGGACCATTCTGTACTGGGTCGTACAGATAACTTGTGGCAGCAAAGAGGATAAAATATCCAAGGACACTACTTAGGGAAGATGTTGCAAGAAATCACCCCAGTCCTTACCAGCTTGATTTCCAAAGTCCGTCAGTGCAATCATTCCTTTGCTTCTAACCCCAACTCCCTTGCCCCTCTTGCAGCTTTTTGTACTCTCTGGCAAACGACAATTGTGGGTAAATTTAATTCTCTTCCTGCTCTATTCCTGCCCATCGCTGGACAAAAAAAAAAAAACAAAAAAAAACAAAAAAAACAACCTGCTCCTGCTACTTATTCTTGCCTTAAATTCATAAACAAGGACCTTAATGTTGTCAGACAAACATGCTATGCTTTTCTTATCTCGCTCTGCTAGATTACTGCATCCTTTTCTCTACCCCAAAGCCTACCCGCCCCCGCCCCAATCCTACATTCAACTGATTACCAGGCTTCCCACTCCACTGAGAAACATGAAGTGGTAAAAAGAAATTTTCACAAACTCCAAAATACTACATCTACCCACCTACTGGCAACTGAAACCCATAGTTCCATTACTACTAATATGAGTGTGATAGATGTCACATGTAGATACATAGAGCAACATAGATATAGACATAGGCATAGTTATCGATATAACCGGTGTTTCTATCTGAAGTCAACCCCCCATTTGTACACTAGACCCAATCCTCTCTCACTCCAATATGTCAGACCATCAATTCTCTCCTACAGGCATCAGTTTTTCCCTCTCTACATACTTCCACCATTACATGAATGGGCTGTATTTATTCCAGCTTAATCTCTTTCTAAACCCTACTTCCCTTTCCAGTTACTACTCCAGTTACTACTTTGCTACCCTTTATAGGAGATTTTCTTTTAAGTGTTGTTGAAGCTTGCTGCCACCAAATGCTCTACTCCTTTTCTCTCTGAAGCCCACTTGAATAAGGTGTTTTATTAGAAACACCATACACACTGCTTTGTCCAGGTCAGCTTTCATCTCCACATGGCTGTGTCTAATGTCTAGTTCTCAGGTTCTATCATGCTTCATCTAGAAGCTCTTTCCTCAATTGGTGGCCTCCACGATGCCACACTCCCTTGATTTTCCTCCTCCTTCACTGTTTCCTTCTTCTCAGACTCTCATGATTTTCTTGTCTCCTCAACCTCAATATGCTGGATGCCATAGGACTGGATCATGGTATCTATTCTCCTTTTGACCTATATTCACTCCCTTGAAGGCCTCATTCAGGCTCATGGCTTTAACTATCATCTATATGTCTATGACTCTCAAGTGTTCCTCCTAAAATTCAGATTCTATGTTTCAGAGATTTAATTTCAGCCTTCTACACCTACAGATGTTTACATAAATAAAAGTTGGGGGTAGTTTGAGATGAATATAAACTCAAATGCCTACTAAATATTCTCAATGCATACCAAGTAATTCCTAATACACCAAATTTTCACACCAAAGCTGTTATCCTATGTTTTTTCTCTCCTCCATTTTTCAGCTACAAAGGAGAGAAGAGGTAGGAAAAAGAAAGCATTGAACTTCCAAGAGGAGAAAACATCTCCTTTCACATGATGCACTATTTTCCCCATTCCTGAAAGACTTCTCCAGGAAATGGAGTTAGAGCTCTGCACAAACCAACTTAGAAAAAAAGAACTATTCTCACAAGATACTTAGCTGCTGACAATCAAAAAAAAAAAAATTAATTGACTGGTCGAGAATTCTTTGGTGCAACATTTATAAAGCATCAGAAATTTGCATACTTGCTATTTAAAAAGGCTAGATAATAACATTTTCTAAGAAAATAAATGAAGAAGAAAAAGCCTTTTTAACCCTACGGCTGCATATACTTATATAATCTTCAAACTGCAAATCAACTATGAATTACTCATTATTACAATATCTATATATTCCAACAGATATTTTCTATGGCCCAAATGTCTTTTTCATACAGTTGAAGTTCAACCGTATTTGTATTTCATACAGTTTTGCTGTCCACATGGATACTCATTGAAAAGTGATGACTATTTAGAAATTTCAAAGAATTTTTTTTTCTAATTTGGCTGACCAAGTTAACAGATGTCTCATATAAGACTTTTTATACTAATTCTTCCTGATGTTAGCAACATTTCAAGTTAAAGACAAAATTATGCTCTGCCACCTCTCAGCATGACAAAGCTGCTAATCCCTTTTTACTCACTTTCTGCATTTGAGATTATTTAGATCTTCATCACCTTCTCTGTTTCCTTATTAAGAAATGTCTGATCTGTTGTCAATTTTAACTAACTAATTCATATATTGTTGACTTGATCCACACCTTAATAGATAAGAGTCAAACAGTTCAGAACTTAAGCTACTGATCTTAGTATTAAGTGTAATTTCTAATAAATTAACTGTGGGTATGTGTATGAGGAGAGATGGAGGCTTCTCGATTATTTAGGAGTTGTAGATAATAGTAGTAATTAGTAGTTTGTATATAATAAAACCTAATAAGGTCTTTTTGTCCCTCCTTTTATCCTCATTTTCTGACACGTTTTGTTAATTTCATTATACAACTAATCAAAGAAAAGAATGTATATAACAAAGTTACCATTTCCGTGGGACTATTTACTAGTGGTTGATAGAAAAGCTTCACAATAAGAAAGAGGTGAAAATTACTAAATGAAATGTTTGGACTGGAAGACATTTTAATCACGCACACTTAAAAATTTCTGTTCGGAAGTCTTCTGCCTCTCTTAAATCTAGGTCAGCTCTGTGCTTTCATAGAAGTCCCTCATTCCCTTAAGGTCTCATTTCAATAGTAACAACCAAGAGATAAAGTGTTAAATTCTTGATCAACCAAGTGTTTTAATTTGGGCACAGTGCCAGGTTACCAATTTCTTCCTCTTATCCCCACTTAATTGACAGATGGAGCCACAATGGGCTAGTTGGGGATCCAATCTCAATTAAATTTTATTTGGGGTAGGAAAGACACCATCATGTCCATGTTCTCAATAAAGCAAGCCAATAATGTAAGAAATTATTCTGGCTTAATCCTACCAAAAAATCTGCAGCTTCAACTCTGGAACTCAAAGAGCACCCATTCCTCTGTACTAGAGAAATAATTCGTTAGCCTTTTGGAAGTCTACCTATGATTTTCAGAAGTTCTGAGCAAATACAAGACAAAACAAAGAACAGAACAAACACTAGATGACTAGTAAATGAAAACGAACCCATAAAGCAATATCCTCAGTGTCAGGAAGGAAAGATGCAAGCAAATCCTAGGAGATGCTGCAGCAAATCTGTCCATATCAAGCCCCTATGTTGAGATGTTCTTAGTACAGACTCCTGTGGTGTTCCATGGTGGCCAGCATAAGGCTTAACCCAGAATCAAACTTTGACCTCAAGAATTTTGATCAGAACCTCTTTATGGAAGGGGAAATTAAATTTACTAAGGTTAATAAAGATTAAGGGACTGACCAAGATGATAGGGAGTGAGGCATAGATACCAGGAGGGCCTCTGGAGTTGGACCACTGGGTTAAGATCCTGGGTCCTCATTTAGCAGCCGTGTAACTTTGGGAAGTTTCCACATACACAAAATTAGAATGACAATAGTAAAATATATCCATTTTTTTTTCTGAAGATTAAATGAGATCTAGTTTATAAAACATCTATCACAGTGCCTGGCACATACTACACCATCAATGAATATTGCTAAGGTCATTATTATGAGTCAAGACTAAACAAATATTTGAGCTTCAACTCTACGCCAATCAGCTCTACCCTTTAATCATGGATATAGAATGTTAAGACTCTGTTCTGACCTCAAAGAAAGATAAGTAAACAGACAATTATAATGCAACAAGTTAATTGCTATGTTAGAGTTTAGCACAGACTCTTCTGGGAACAAGGGTATAGGGGATTTTTTCTGGATAAAATGAAAATGATGCCCCACAGTATTAGATTTTGTGGATAGACATCAAAAATATGGCTCTGCCCCTTGAGGACATGGTGGAGCCTAGGTCAACTCAAACCTCAACTTAGGCCTCCTGGTTCCAAGGTCACTGGTGTTTGCCGAAAATATGCTTAAATCACATGCAACTGACTTCAATTCTCTCATCCATTCCTTTGTTTCTCTCTAAATCCTAATAGCCATGAAACAGTATCTTATGGAGAAAAAAAAAATCAAAATAATAAGTAATTAAAGTAAAGTAGTTATTTGAACTCCTCATTTTTCAATAGGATCTCCTTTATGTACACATAAATAACAGTTAAAATGTGGACCCAGTAACATCTGGAAGGAAATTCCAGGAATATAATTTACTCTTTGGCTCTAAAATTATTCTCTCTATATTTCTGATATCATTAATATATTAACCATAATTAAATTCTTACGAGTATAAAGTAGGTTTTTACACCTTGGTTCCTCTCAAAACTATATTTGATGAGTAATGTGAAAAATTATCCCCCCAACACGTGCTGAGCTCCAACTATAAAATAGGACTGGTAGTAGCAATTTTAGATTAGCATTCAACAATTACCTTACATTTATTAGTTCTTTTAAATGTTTTATTGGAATTGAAACAACCAATATTTGCTCATGTTTCATTAAATCCCATTTTCAATGTTCGACTCAAACCTAGTGATAAAGGAGGGTCCTTTGAGCTTAGTGGTAATATCATCTAAGCCTGAAAATAACAGAAAAGACTTCAGAGTCAACATCTCTTTGGTCTAAGGTAACAAGAATACCTGAATAATTACTCAAAATTATAATACTAATAAAACATGAATAAAGAACCACTTACAGTTCATCCGGTATGAATTATTTTAAGCATGTCTAATAAAAGAAAGCTTTAAAAGAGCATTAGCAGAATTTATTTAATTGCAATGTGTGTGGGGCAGTGTTATATTATGTACCTGTGGCTTTTCAGAATCACACACAGTCTTGTACTTAATGTGTATAATCAAACAAGAAAATAATAAAACTGGAAACTATTCTTCAATGGTAAATTTTTGCCCACTGAGCTGTCAATTGTGGATGGATTCATGATTGATCAGAATAATACACAATGGCCCGGTGTAATTCTTTAGTGTGATGTTGTAAAATGGAGTATTGCTTCTGTTATTTTATCCAGTTTGCTTTTATATGACAGGGTTTATTGTGCGTTATGTTGTAGCTCATTCCTCTGTTCACAATGCCTACTGATGTGTAATTATGACTTGTCTGAACTGTAAGAAGGAGCAGTAAGTGAAAGGAAATCTGCAAGCACGCTTGATTTATGAGTCCTGATACTATATTACAGTCCTAATCTGCCTGCTTAACTTCGCTTCAGGCTAACTTACTGTATAACATGCTTACGATTACACTGTAGCAAGTTGTGGAAGATTTACTCTGAAGGAGCTACTAGACTTTTTTTTTTTTTTTTTTAATGATTTAGTCATTATTTCAGTTACAGGTAAGGCAATAAATTATTTCTTTATATTATAAAGACTTCATGTCTGGGAATGACCATTATAAAAGCATTTTTATGTGGTAATGAAGAGCAATGTGTGGAATGTTTTCTCCGGGTTAAATATCATAATGTTATTGGTTATGTTTTATGATGAAACCAGCCATATCCCTCTTCCTCCTCTTCTTCTTTTTTTTTTTTTTTCCTCCCATAACTATAGCTTTTGCCTGGTGTTACAAATGAACTCTGAGAATATCTATTTCGATCCAGGGCATCTGATTTTTTGCAAGAGTAGCCAAAAATAGAAATTACTATGGATGAGCAAATGAAAGCAAACCCATAAAGCAATGACCTCAGTGTCAGCAAGGAAAGATGTAAGCAAATTTGCCTTTTTTAATCACCATTCACAAAGACAGATACAGCTGGAGTTAAGCATCACAGTAGCATTATTGAATCCTAGCATATTCGATTCACATGCTTTTAGAAAATTAAAGTTATAAATTACCCTTTGTTTCCTCAGATCCAATCTAAATCACCAATAAGAAAAATTGTCTTCTCCAAAGCTTATTTGTGACCAGGTTTTGCTAAATGTCTAGGAGGAAAAAAAACTTGAAAAATCATCTGTAGCTCATAATTTGGTATGAAATAAACAGCTTTGTGCATAAGGACATGCAAGCATCTCTGAGTCACTACAGAAATATCCTTAAACAGTATCAATGAGATGGATATTCCAGAATGTTTTTTTAATCCTATCATTTATAGCATCTTATTCTTTCAAGTGTCTTTTGTTCACATTGAATTCTATTTCCCTATCTGTTATTTCTCCTGAATATTGCTTCTATAATCAGCAAAACATCAGTTTTGGAATCCAGTGAACTGAAATATAAATTATTAACTGATTACTTCATGATAAAAAACAAAGTTCCAGAAGAGTAACATAGAATTAAGCTCATGGTGGATAACAGAAGCTGTGACTGTGAACACAAGTATCCTCAAGCTTATACAACTTTGGAAAAGTTAGTCAGAACAATGATCTTTTATAATGAACAATACACCCCATTACATTCTGGAATTGCAAGAAATGCTTTTGCAGTATTTTTGGTCATTCTATGCTGAATAATTAGTTCATTTTCTATTTCTCGGCACAAAGTTCAGTCTAATTTTGGACTTCTTGAGGTGAATTCATGCTAAGAACCCTTTAACTGCTCTAATATCATTTAGTAAATGTATGACTGACGAGGGGGATTTTTCTCATTTGGGCATCATTGCAGATAGTGTCTGCCAGAAAGTGCAGATGATATTTACTGAACTGAAGGTCTAAGCTGGAGATAGCCCCAGATATGCACTTCCTTTACCAATCATCAAATTAAACCTGAGTCTTAGCCATCTGAACAGATTATAGTTGGAAATCAGAATGGTTTATATGCGCTGTGGATTCAAGTCGACTTCTTTTAATTTGGTACTTGTGAACTGTTTCTTTAATGGTTTAACTATCAATGGAAAATGAGGGATGGAACTGCATACCATTAGAGTGAGCCCATAAACCATGTACTGTTCTCGCTACACCAAATATTTCAAGGCTGGCACAGCTCACACTCAGAATAGACAACAACAAATCTCCTCTATGCAACCATCCTAATCAGTAAGAACATCATTCTCTTGAATGGATGGGTCTAAAAGCACAGTTATCAGTTATTCTGATGATAAAATCATGAACTAAAAATAGAAGTAAAAGTGTTCTGGGTAGGAACTGTTGGTTAGCATATTTTTAATGACAATTTCTCCTCTCTTACACCCAGAGAAGCTACATATAGATAGTCTCAAGTGACCATATATTTAACTACAACTCAAGGCATACTTTATTAATTTACTTCAAATGGTGATATATTTAGGACTCTGAAACCATCGATATTTCCCTGCCTTTTGCACACTAAAATGTCCAATTTTAGTCTCTGTACGAGCTCGGGTCTGATTCTCTAGTCTTCACTCAGGCAAACTTGCCATTGGAATCAATGCTTAACACAATTAGGTTGTCGTTATACTGTTTAGGAGGCCTTCCTTGGTGAAAATTCATACAATGTGCACATTTGCAATAGTCCTTATACCAATAGAAAAAACAACAGGAATAACAATTCATGAGGTAAAAACTTTGATATTTGCCCTGATTTTTTCTTCCAGAGGATAATTAAGATATTCCTCGGTTTTCTTTTGGCCAGATTTCTAAATAGACAAATTTGAAGTATCAAGAAGCCTAACAGGCAACAACGCATTCTCTGGTTGATAATTACATTATACAGGAATAAATGAATCACCAACCTTAGCAAAGTCATCTTACCCAGCTGCTTGATTAGCAAGCTTTGCTATTTTCTCTCCAAAAGAGCCTTGAATCAGATGTTAGAAAATCTAGGTTCAGTTCCCTTCTCCATTACATATTTCTGAATCTTTGACATAAGCCATTCTATACATATCAATCTTTTTTTTTTAATTTATTTTTTTTAAAGATTTTATTTATTCATTTGAGACACAGAGATACAGAGAGAGAGAGAGAGCATGAGCAGTGGGAGAGGCAGAGGGAGAGGAAGAAGCAGACTCCCCGCTGAGTCAGGAGCCCGATGTGGGACTCGATCCCAGGACCCCGGGACCATGACCTGAGCCGAAGGCAGACGCTTAACCATCTGAGCCACCCAGGCGCCCCTACATATCAATCTTTTAAGAGGTCTTAGTAATTGCCTTAATTACTGGATTTTGTGCAAATTAAAAGAAAAAAAGGTGGGAGAATTTTATAAACCGAGACCCATATTATGTGGATCTGTTACCATCACCAACATGATCATTGCTGCAACTCTGACTCATTTTATCATCTCATTGGGCTTTCCATCACAAATTGCTTCCCTTATATAATTGCCATCACTGCAGCCACCAGGTTGCTCAAACCCTAACCGAATCCATCACTGGTCACAGCTCGTACATAGTAACCTTGCTTACAGGCTTCAGGGTCTCCCACTACACTCTCAGAGTGCATTTCCTCTCCAAAATACCTCATTTTTGTTTCTTGTTCCTTTATGGAAACAAGCGAACACCTGGAAAAATCTCTTCTCCAACATTCTTACTCAACTCCTTCAGAGAGGATTTAAAATCAACATCCTTTGAGAAATCTTTCCCAATTAATAGAGATTTGTTAGGCCATTTGCATCATCCCGTGCTGCCTAATCAAGTCTAAGCCCTGTGTATAAACAACGATAGCAGGGGAGCTTATGAATCCAATATTATTTATGTTCCTTCCTACTCAATTTGTTATTTGATGTGTATTATAGTCAGGCCGCATTTTTGTTAAGTCTCAAAGACTAAATAAAGAACTAAGACTAGCCATGCTCAGGGACCTGGTCATATTACAGTGGAGCTCTGCTTTTCCAGTAGATGCTGGTGTTTCTTTTCCTGGTAATTACTTGATGGGAAGACACACTTATTAGAAAATAATGAGATAACCAACATGTATTGACCATTTACTTGAATGACCTCTGCAAATAAAGAAAAAAATAAGTTCTTTTTTTTTTAAGATTTTATTTATTTATTTGACAGAGAGAGACACAGAGAGAGAGGGAACACAAGCAGGGGGAGTGGGAGAGGGAGAAGCAGGCTTCCCGCCGAGCAGGGAGCCCAATGCGGGGCTCGATCCCAGGACCCTGGGATCATGACCTTAGCCGAAGGGAGATGCTTAACGACTGAGCCACCCAGGTGCCCCAAAAAATAAGTTCTTGACATCAGAAACCTATAATTTAAGCAATAAGTTATACAGGTGAAAATCTTTATAAAAACTATATGCAGTAGACTTTCAAATTTTATTTTTCAATAACCACTGAAAGTAACATATTAGAAACGGAAGCCATAAGTTTTGGCAACACAAAGTAAAAATCAAGCTACTCTAGGATGGTGAATAAAATAAAATAAATCTAGTCACATTCAAAGCAAATACTCTACCAAATGGTATATATGTATCATTGTTCTATACAGAAGTAAGAGAATCATGGCTTTGCACTAAGGAAAGATATAGTATTTAAAATATTTTTTTAAAGATTTTATTTATTTATTTGACAGAGAGAGACACACAGCAAGAGAGGGAACACAAGCAGGGAGAGTGGGAGAGGGAGAAGCAGACTCTCCGTGGAGCAGGGAGCCTGATGCAGGGCTCGATCCCAGGACCCTTATTTATGGTGAAACATGTATTTATCATGCTGTCTTTCTTAAGGATGGTGATCTTTAGCATCTGTATCTATTTGAGAATAATACTGTGCTAAGTACTTACCTTAGTGGCTTGCAACAAAATTGGCATTCATGTATCTGTCATTCAGATTCTCAGTGCCTGCTCCTGGGATAGGCTCTCTGCACCTCTATCTATGTACCTGAGCATCTCACTTGTGTCCTCGGCTCCCCTGCTGTTGAGTAAAAAGGAGAATTACAGTAGCCCTCTCTTATCTGATAGGGGTATGTTCCAAGACCTCCAGGGGATGCCTGAAACTGCATATAGTGCCAAATCCTTAGATATACTGTGTTTTGCCTATACATACATACGTATGATAAAGTTTAACATAAGTTAAACTTTAGGCACAGTAAGAGATTAATGACCACAACTAATAAAATATAACAGTCATAACAATGTACTGAATAAAAGTTATATAACATATATATTATTGTATATATAATATATATAATATATAATAAAAGTTACTGAATAAAAAGTCTCTGTCTCCTCCAATATCTTATTCTATTATATTCACTCTTCTTATGATGATGATGTGAGATAATAAAATACCCACATGATGAGGTGAAGTGAGGTGAGGGACATAAGCATTGTGACATAGCATTAGGCTGCTGCTGACCTGTGACAACATATCAGAAGGAGGATCACCTGCTTCCGGACCATGGGTGACCATGACAACTGAGACAGCAGAAAGCAAAACAGTGGCTAAAGGGACTACAGTATAGTCCTAAAAGGAAAGAAAAAAAAAAGACTTTTTGCAGTGCCATTTTTTTTCTTTTTTTACTTTTTATTCCCCAAATAACTCTGTCCTCATTCTGGTCATCACCTTATGACCAAACTGGGAGAAAAATCTTTGCTAGATGGTGTGTATTTCTGCACACGTGTGTGTGTGTGTGTGTGTGTGTGTGTGTAACAAAACTTCTTTGAAGATAGGAACTGAGTCTTCCTCAGTTATAAATCCACAAGGCCAGGGATGCCTGGGTGGCTCAGTTGGTTAAGCATTAAACTCTTGATTTAGGCTCAGGTCATGATCTCTGCGTCGTGAGATAGAGCCCTGTGTTGGGGTGGAGCCTGCTTAAGATTCTCTCTCTCTCTCTCTCCTTCTGCCCCTTCCCCCCTACTTTCCCTCTCTAAAAATCAAATAAATAAATAAATAATAAAAATTAATTAATTAATTAATTAATCCACAAGGCCAAACACAAAGACATTGCACGTAGCAGGCACATAGAACATTTTATTGAATAGATAAGGTAATTTAATTAATCTTAAAATTTCTTTATATTCTATATTATGCAAATTCTGTTCCACACTAACAGTGTAAGAAATCAATGACTGACAGAACTTTTACCAGTCTCATGCTAGTGGTGTTAAATGCTTCATGGTTTTTCTGTAAACAGGAGATGCTTCAAAGATGAAAATTCCAACAAAATATCTTCCATTTTTTCATTTTAATTTCTTTATGGAAACTTATGAATTAAAAACTCTTCCAAAAAGATTTAGAGTGAACTAAAAATCCGTATGTTTTAAAAAATAATATGCCTATCCACTTATAGGTATATGGATATGGATTTATGTGCGATGGCTATGTGAAAACTGTAATTTAATTACACATCTTTTATCATATGTCTCAGCATTATCTTTAACCAAGAAGGGCATGTTTTTCAATAGCATCTCTTTGGTCTATTGGTTTCAATAATAAACATGCTGAAAGAATCTTTATATGTTATGCCATCCAAAATCTTCCCAAAGTCTCCCTTGATCAAAATATAATGCTGCTTAAATATGTTAGGCAACATGTATTCTACCTATTTGCATTTTGTCAAATGAACTGGATCATTCCAATATGGTATCACATGTGCATGGAAGCCTGTAGCATTTTATAACAGGTGTTGAGGAAATGTACTTGACAGAGATATTGACAGTAAGGTCATCTGTAAGCATAAACACTGAAAATATCAAGAAAAGTATATATTCATTAGTCGCACAAGAGGGAAAAAAGTAATATATAGTAGGAATCAGCTATGGTTTCCCCCAAACAAAAACAACAACAAAACACACACACATTTGTTTTTAAGAACATTTATTTTGCTTCACAGTGCCCTCTCTCTGTCTCTCTGTCTCTGTCTCTGTATCTCTCTTCTTCTTCTCAAAAATGGAAAAAGAGAGAAAAGTCTTAGACAGAAGGCAAAAAGTGAAGCCTATGAAGACAAAGGAAATACATGAAGCAATATAAAAAATTGTTTTCTTAACATTGTCATCATGCACTCACCTCCATGAGAAAACATTTAGAACATTCTGCTGAACATTTTGGTAATTGATAAACCTCTCCCTCACTGGATAATATACTTCCTCTAATTTATTTCTGAATTCTTCATAAGACCTAAAATAATGCCACTGAACATAGTATGTGTTCAATGAATATTTTTTCCAGCTGAATCCTAAATTATAATTCTGTTCAGTTAGTTTCCCAAGAACACACACACTGATTGCCTAATGGTTTATTGATAACTAACTAAAGATAGGTTCAGAGGAAAGATTTTAATTGTGACATAATTGTGTGACAATTAACCTACAAATCAATATGACAGTTGTATTATACTGATAAAGAATTAATAGAAACAGAACTGGTAATATAGTCCAGCATTTATGATCTAAAACTTTTGTCTTTCTGTAACATTTTAAATATATAGTTCATAAAATGGAAACGCAAAGTTTGAAATTAAAAAAAAATCTTAGCTCTATTGAATACACATAAATTTTAAAATATAGTTGCAAAGTATAACAACACAATGTCATAAAATAATTATATGTATGTATATAAAAAGTCTTTTGCATTGTTCTAAATAAACTTCAGAAATGTTTCCAATTCTCAGTGAGGCAAACATTCCAATTTTCTGCAATATTAGCAGGGGTAACTAATGATGGCTAATTTTCGCCTGTAGTATTTCCTTCAATCTGCTTGTGCACTTCCAGTTTCTCTGGCAGCAGCAACATTTGTAAATTTTCTGGTCACTAAGCACTCAAGTACAATTGTAAGTGATCAGTTTGCAATTGGCCAACAAGAAGAAAATACAGAAAAAAGAATGTTTGCATATATTTATAAATAAATGTCCATAAAAATCTTGAAAGCTCTATGTGCACATTTTTTTCTGTCTACCACATTATTTTATTTTAAAAGCTAAATAAGAGAGAATATATTTCCTTAGGTTAGGAGGATAAAACCACACATTTTGAATGAGCTTTATTATATTCTGTGTTTGAGAAATATTGTGTTTTCAATGATTACCCCATTTCCATTTATATTTATTTATTTTTAATAAAAGTGCTACTTATATTACAGTAATATACAAAATGGCATCTTCTCATTACCTACTTTACAAGTCAAATATTTCACATAATACACATCAGCGATTAAAATAATCTTTCTAAAACCTGATGTTTTTATAATACATTTATCGAGACAGCAGAGATGATAGGAAAGTGTAATTTTAATGAGAATATGTCCAACATTTAGAAATTCAAGAAATTAAATGTTTACACAGAGAATATTTAGAAAAAGTAAAACTGTGCCATATTTTTAACTGAAGGAAAGCTGATATGGAATCATTTTAATCATCACAGAGTCAAACCTAATTAAATCATCGCCCAGAAACTTCCACAGTACCTTCTGGTTAGGCCACATGGGAAAAGCTCAGCTCCGCCGAGAGACCCACGTCACAGGACCCTGCAGGCAAACCTTTCACAGAAACCAGCCCCTGCTGCCCTGAGAAGGGCCGTAAGTGTCCCACACCCTGCAGACCCAGCGCTGAAGGAAGTAGATTCCTCTTAACACAAAGAACGGGGACTCGAGTACGTCAAAATACAGTGTACCCTGGGACAGTCGAGGAGGAGAATGAAGGAGTGAAGGAGAGATGCTGTGACTGAAGGAGTGAAGGAGAGATGTTCAGTTTCCAGATAATTCATAGATCAGCTTCTATTCAAACTCCTTAACACTTCAAATATGACGTTTCGTGTATAGGCTTAAACCGTGTGTCTTTGTCACCGGCCTCTGAATTTTGTTCAATTGATATGTCGTTAAGGGTCCATTATTCGTCTGAGAGGAACTCTAAACACATAGGGCCTTGGTGAAACCGAGATGCCAAATTAGCTTTAAAAATATCTTACGTTATGGCTTAATTTCGTGTTTTCATTGAAGCCCAATCATGTTGGCGGCCATTCAATAGGCTACAGAAATCTGATAGATGATGAATACAGGGATATTACAAATGAAGGAAAACTTGCCAACCAAAGGGAAACACAGCGGTTATTTTTACCTAGGCAGAATACAAATGTCCCCTTTAGCCTCCTATTCGTAAAAAGCACATACCCTGATCCAAAAACTCTTCTTGTTTGTTTGAAGGAATTCTGTCCTCGTGCATATTTTGGGGATATTATAAATGATAACCCTAGTGTAACAGAGCCAAAAGCAGAGCTGTCGAGAGCAGAGAATGCCCTTGGCGGTATTTAGAAAAAAGGATCCCCTCCAGGCAGCAGAGGGAGTCCTCTGGGAGCACAAGTTGGCCCGCAGCAGGTGTCTCTAGAAGAAACCACACGTGCCACTTTCTTGACTCAAGGACTGCCCTGCTCCAATGTCTGGCAGGTGGAG
Source organism: Phoca vitulina (assembly GCF_004348235.1). Classification (NCBI taxonomy): domain Eukaryota; kingdom Metazoa; phylum Chordata; class Mammalia; order Carnivora; family Phocidae; genus Phoca; species Phoca vitulina. The sequence goes on from NW_022589704.1 coordinate 83,013,428, forward strand.
CACAGTTGAGTCTAGATTTTAATCCTCAGTTGCTCCTTCTGTCTGGAGATTGTTCTGCCACACAAAAACTGCACAACTTTAAAAGGTGGCCCTAGACCAAAATGAGAATAGCTTTGTCACTGCTTGCTCATTCCTGCCTTCTAAGTAATACTCTTTGCAGTGCCCAATTATGGGACCGGAATGAAAATTGGGGAAACCAAGTCAATCCACATTAGAACACCAGGGTAAAGCCAGGAAAAAACGAAGGAGAAACAGGTCTTTTGGAAGAAGGAAATGGCCTGAAGGTAGAAAAGGAGGAGAGAAGAGAAAGGAAGTCAGATGGAAATGCCAGTGAGTCTCATTGAGTAGCAGAGGGCATTATCAAGGTGGGGTACGTGCGTTGGTGGTATAGTGGTGAGCATAGCTGCCTTCCAAGGTGGGGTACGTGGCCAGTGACTTCACAGAGGTGTAGGCTGGGAGTGTAGTGCAAACACAGGGATAGTGCAAGAACTCAGGATTACAGCACCTGAGATATTACTCACCCCTGGACCTGAGGGGAGCAGAACAGAAGAGGGAGAGTCCAGAGGCCAGGCCCCCAGGCTGCTCTAAAAAGGGTAGAACCTTCTGTTAATGGATACATCCATCTAGCCGGTTTGAGGTGACTTTCAGGGAGGGAGCCAAAAACTTCACTCTCCCCCTTCCCTCCAATCTCCTGAGACTGTTTCCCACTGAACCAACCCCCAGAAACCAAGGAGCAGGGGAGCCACACCTGTCAGCCTTGCAGGCTAAAAGCAGGGTGGAGTAGGGCTTGTTTATTTGCTTTTACAGAGAAGAGGGAGGTATGGGGGCCCTGCCATGCTGTCAGACACTGTGAAAACCTAATGAAGACAACTTTTGGGATCTGTCACTGTCAGTTGTGTGATTCTTTCCTTAGCTATCCTCGACTACCTAACAGATTACCCCGAAACTCGGCCGCCTAAAACAACAGTTGTTCAATATCTCACAGTTCTATGGCCATGAATCCTGATGGCATATCCGGGTGCTTCAGCCCAGGGTCACTCATAAGGCTGTGTTCAGGGTATGGCCATGGGCTGCAGTCACCCCAAAATTTGACTGAAGGAGTATCTGCTGTCAAGCTCATTCACATGGCTGTTGGCAGACCTTCGAATATCCATTTCTAAGATGACTCACGTAGCTCTTCGTGGGACTCTTGGCTCTTGCTGGCTGTTGGCTGGGGACACACGTTTTTGATGTATGTGCCTTCACATAGGGCTACTCACAACACAGCAGCTGGTGTCCCCCAGAGCAAGGGCTAAGAGAGACAGGGACAGAGACAGAGATAAAGAGAGATAGCAAGAAACAGAGAGAAATAACAGGTCTTTTTGTAAACTGATCTCAAAAGTGACATTCTATCAGTATTTTAATTGAAATCTGTATTGTAGAATCACCTGTGGTTGTAAGAGATTCCACAGAGAGAGCTCGTGTACCCTTTATCCAGTTTCCCAATAATGTCTTGCAAAACTACAATGAAATGTCACATCCAGATTATTGACATTGACATAATCCGTTAATCTTATTCAGATTTCTCCAGTTTCACTTGTACTTTATTGCCTGTGTATCGAATTCGTCATGATTTTATCATGTGTAAGTTTTTGTATCCACCACCACACTCAAGATAACAAATGGTTTTATCAACACGATTATCTCTTATGTTGTCCTTTTATAATCAGACCCACTTTTTTCTCCCCATCCTCATCTCCCCCTAGTCCCTGATACCCACTAATCTGTTCATTTCTGTAATTTTTCATTTCAAAATTATTATATAAATGGAATCATACAGTAGGCGCCTTTTGCGGTTGACTTTTTTACTCATCCTAATTTTCTGGAGGTTCATCTAAATTCTTTTTTTTTTTTTTTAAGATTTTATTTATTTATTTGAGAGAGAGAATGCGATAGAGAGAGCATGAGGGGGGGGAGGGTCAGAGGGAGAAGCAGACTCCCTGCTGAGCAGGGAGCCCGATGCGGGACTCGATCCCGGGACTCCAGGATCATGACCTGAGCCGAAGGCAGTCGCTTAACCAACTGAGCCACCCAGGCGCCCTCATCTAAATTCTTTATGTCAATAGCTTGTTCCTGTTTATTGCTGACTTGTATTCCATGGTAGGTATATGACACTGCTTGCGTCATCATCTACCTGTTGGAGGACATCTGGACTGATGCCAGTTTTTTACTATTATGATTAAAGTTGTTCTGCACATTTAAGTACAGGTTTTTGTCTGATCAGAAGTTGCTATTTCTCTGGGATAAATGCCCAGTGGTGCAATTGCTGGCTAATTGCATGTTTGGGCTTATAAGAAACATCCCAACATCTTTGCAATATTCTTTTTCTTAAAAGTGAGTCACTAGGTCTTCCCACACTTAGAGGGAGTTCATTACGAAAGGGCACACATAGAAGGAGACAAGGATCAGTGGGGGTCATTTTGGAGGCTGGAGGCTGCCTAACCTTACCTCTTTTTTTTTTTTTTTTCTTTAACCTAACCCTTCTTGCTACACCTTCAAGGAGGGGTTTGGAGTGGTGTCTGTGTTTCTCTCAGATATGAAAGTTTATATAAAATAACCTTTAGGTGAAACCAAAGAGGCCCAGATTGATTCAAATTTGTGGAAATGTTTTGATGAATTCTCCACTATTCCTGAATTTGGTATTTGAGCGCACTCATCAGCCTTCTGATTAGAAAAAGACTTAAGTTGAGTCTATTCAAATATGGAACAGGTCTGTGCAGGCTAAAATGATCACACATATCAAATAACCATAAAGTCTTCAAGATGAGAGCTGGGCTTTGGGCAGAGACAAATGTATTCTCCCTCCTTAATATGCCTCCTATTCTAGCCTCCACCAACTCTTTCTGTCCACGTTAATGATTTGAATCACACTGTTGTTCTGCAACTCCCAATCTGCCCCAGGCAGCATCCTTTGTCTCTCCACAGAAATCCTGGAGAAGACCTGCAAGAGCAACTCTATACTTGTCTCCCACACCTAGTTCTCTGCTGGTTTGGAGAAATTAAGTGCATAAGCACAGAGTGACAGTGTGCACTTATTTGTTCCTGCTTCTGAACAAGGAAAATTAGTGATAAGGAGTCCCACTGCTGTCACCCATAATGTGCACAACATAAATATTCATCTAGATATCACAATTAAAAATGCCCAAACAATATTACGTGATTGAGCTCCACATTTTAATGACATTCTTAACTTTTAAAGAAAAGTGAAAAAATATGTTAAGAATAAATTTAGAAACACATCTTAAACTTAAATGTGAACATTCTGTTCCAAACAAAAATATGACTGGAAACAGTTATTTTTGTCTATTCATTTCTCTGATTGCTTCAGCTCGACAAGGTCTAACCTCGCTAATGGTGAGTTCTCTTAAGCCCTCTGCATTGCCCACTCTATCCCTCACAGTGAGGGTCTCCTGCTATTTTTTTTTTTTTATAGAACATATCCCACAGCAAACCTAATCCACTGACGTACTTCTCACTCTGAACATCTAATTTAGCTTCTCACCACACTCTGTTTTTGACTTGTTTCTCTGCTTCAAAGATTACCTTCAGAGATACGTTATACTCATACCATGGCTGCAGATAACAATGTAATAGGAACAGGGGACTGGACTTAAGTGGAAATAAAGCAGGGCAGGTAATCATGGTAAGTTCCTGGCCAATCAGAAAAAATTCAAGCAGGTACAACCCCATTTACAGTCCAGCCATCATGTTTTTTATTTTCTCTAATCCACCGTAGTTTTATGCTGCTTGATCTTTTATATGTGTTTGCTGCTGCTTAAATGTTCTTCTGCGTATTTCACTTAGCTAATTCCTATTTCTGGCCTCTGCTTAAAAGTTGTTTCAGCAGAAGCCATTCCTGAATCTTCCAGATTAGGCTAGATATCTGGACATCCGCATCCATAGCCCTTTGTCATGGCCCTTTGCAACATCCATCACTATTCTGATCACACGCCTAATGCCAGCCTTGCCCACTAGCTTGTGAGCCCCAGTGAGGTAGATAACACATTCTGTTTTATCACTACTGTATCACTACCTTTAGCACAGATCCTGGAACCCACTGAGGATTCAAATAATAAATTCTAGGTAGTTAATCATATCTGAGTGATTCAATGATAAAAACCAATGAATTTCTCATGAAATAGGCAAAATTCCAAGCAGAGACCTTGTCAGGATCAGTAGATCCAAGAATGAGTAGCAGGAATCCAACCACAAGGACTAAGGTTCAAAAACATATCTCTAAACACTAAGAGAATTGCACCAAGGGGAGAAAGATTTCTGTCACAGAGGAAATGACATGGGTATTCTTGCCTGACAAGTACTGAGCTCCTAAAATGTGGAACATAAGCCACAGATTTAATTTCAAGGCAATCTTAAGCATAGTTATAGGAGGCATATATTCCAAATAAAATGTTTGTTTGATGCTGAGACACCATATTTTCCCACCTAGGAGCAGATTTGTTCCAAAGACCAGGACAGTTTTGTGACTGAAGTTGAGAGCTTAGTGAGCCAACCCTGTGGATTGAAAGATTGTGTGCAAAGACATCTAAGCTCACGAGGATCTTTTCTATTAATCAGTCATTCTTCAAATCCCTCACTGCACAGAGGGATAGCCAGGGATAAATCTCTTACGGAAATCTCAGAACTCACCCTCCCTTCACATTCAACTTCTACAGTTCCTTTTTTACTATATCTCCAAAATTTTTCAGTGATATATGCATCATACATAACCTTTAATTAATGAATTTTTTTTTCATTTTGGAGCATAAATGTTCATCAAAATTACCTATTTTTAGCTGGTCAATCTTTCAAATAGATGTGTACAACTATTCTTGTGTGAGACAGTGGTGCCATATGAATTATGCTATTGTGTGCAGAAGGATAGCTTTCTGGAGATGTCAAAGATAATACAAAACAGATACTATTTCACCATCTTTGGGAGAAGAGTGCCCCATTATAATTGACATGAAACATTTAAACGCTCCATGGAAGCCTCATTGACATTCTCCAACTAATCTACTTTAACTTCAAAGTTTTCTTGTTGTTTCAATCAACTACAACATTATTTTGATAACTTAAAGTTTAATTTCCTTTTCCAAAACATCTTAAGTTAAAAGAACAAAAAGGGGAAGTAATTTTCCATCTACAAGACTAGACCAATAGAGACTAGATAGGAGTTCAATAAAACCATTATAGTTTTGTAATAAGATTAAATCAGCTCTTGATTGAAGTGCACAAGGCACTTTTTGCCAAATTATATTAGGCCCTTGACAGTTGCCACCATTTTAAGGAAAGGATTATTTTTGAAAGCTATTTTCCCATATTACAAATGCTACAATTTGATGAATCTTAAGTGCCTGCAAAGTATCTCAATGGGCATCTTCGAGAAATGAATCACTTTTCTTGTGGTAGGATAGTTGGTTGTCAGTTTTCCTGTAAGTTTCATACAGGGTTGTTAAGTTTTTAAACGGAAACACTAATAAACTAACCCTGTGCTAGTTCCAATAATTTCCTAAATATCAGGCAGTCCCTTCTCCTTCAGAGTCCCCCATTAGTCAAGAATTACTCTTTTTTCCAAGCACTCTATAATGTATGGAATCTAGATCTTTCCCCAAACCAAGAGAAATGTAATATGTCACTAATATTTATTAAATCACATAACATAAATCTCCTTATATGTGGAACATACACATTTTATCTATTAATGTCTATGGTTATTTCTATAAATGGAATCAATGTCTTTTAAAATTGTTAACCCTTACATTCAGATCATCTGTTATATGATAAATAAAAATAAAATCCAGGTTTATTGAAAACTCCATATATGCCCATAGTATTATGACTTTAACTAGCCAGTATTGTATTTTAAAAAATCATTTTTATTTCTGGGAAAAAATAATACTGATTGACTATTGAATTAGTATTACTGTATTGAACAGTTACTTTACAAACAATACCCCTTCATTATCTGGTAGTTATAATTTGCATAGGGAACCAAATATTTCAATGACAAAAATGTTATCTAATTTAAAGAAAAAGATTTTGAAAAACTGGTTATAATATAAATTTTATTTTTGGTTAAACGTATACTTGCTCTGTGTACCAAAAATCTTAAGATAGAAGAATTGAACTGAAAACAAATGCTGGTATAAATGGTTTTTAAAGCAATACTGTATTTTTAATGTTTCAGTTATTTTAACTGTCTGTTAGAAATAGAGAGCACCAATTTATGAAGATAATCTCTGTTTGGGAGAGAGAACTTGGAACACAGCTGTGGAGCTGAGGGACAATTTTGATTTTTGGCGTACGTTGAGGGTCCAGAGCTTTCTGATAGACCTCTCACTGCTCTGTAACCTGGTATTTCTCTTTTTCTGTGTTAAAGAGCTCATCTTTTTGGTGGCTGGGCTTATGCCCCTTCTTTTGAAGGAGGCATCAATGAGATCTTTGGGGATTTTCACATCAGTTTTGGTGGAGGTGGCAATGACAAATTGCTTTTGGGTTCAACACAAAGAAACAAAACTGAGGACCAGAATCCATTCACAAGTAGCAAGCCGATTCAGCAGCTTCAGGAAAACTACCTTTTTGCCTCTGTGGTGACAAGTGGGCGATGAACCGAATGGTCCTGGACGCAGTACTATCTTTTAGTTTTCTCACCCCCTGATGAAAGGGTTTTTTAATTCTGTTTGTTTGTTTGTTTTGCAGTGGTTCAACAATTTTGAGACGCATCTTTAGTCAGATAATAACTAGGCATATTGCCCAATTTGAACACTTGGGTGCCACCATTCTTGTCACTAAACTGACTTGTGACCATAGCAAGAAACACCTCCTTTATTATTTCAATCCTAGATCGAACTGCTGAACATTTCCTCATGTACATGGCTTTCCTTGGATTGGGAATATCAGCCAATTTCCCCCACAAACACAGGGTGTCATCTGTAGTGCGGCTTCCCTTTCTTGGGCATTTTGGCCCTGATTTTTATTCTTAACCTTTCCTCTGGCATCAGCCTTACTTTGTTTCTGGTTTCTCCTCCTTAATGTCTGGTTTTTGGGCATTTTAACCATCATCTTTCAAGACAGGAAAGCACAGTACACTTTTTGACAGTCTTTCTTCTTAAAATTTTTAATAATAAGAATTCTAAATAATATAATATTAGTAAAATGGTTTCCATTTAGTTTACTTTTGCTTAGTAAAAAATATGTCAAGCATATTTTATTTAGTTAAATCTTGACCCTTAGATCCGTTCACTTTACTTTATGTTGTTGCTGCCCAATCAATCTCATTATTTCCCTGTAAGACTATACCTCTCCTTGTGACAAAATCCAATATAAGGACATGAAATGGGGGATGCCTGGGTGGCTCAGTCGGTTAAGCATCTGCCTTCAGCTCAGGTCATGATCCCGGGGTCCTGGGATCGAGTCCCACATCGGGCTCCTTGCTCAGCAGGGAGCCTGCTTCTCCCTCTGCCTGCTGCTTCCCCTGCTTGTGCTATCTCTCTTTGATAAATAAATAAATAAAATCTTAAAAAAAAAAAAGACAGGAGGGGGAGGGTTTGCAAATGAGAACCAGAGATTTTCACCACCTTTAGTTAATGCTAATGCATTTCTTACAATTCAGATCATTATAATTCTTCACAACGTTTTTTTGGAACCAACAGTTATGAGCATACTGTCAGCATTGCAAGCAAACTTTCAGGTGAGTTTCTATTTTAACAAAAATCTTGATATGCTCAGTCAGTTAACCGTCTGCCTTCTGCTCGGGCCATGATCCCAGGATCTTTGGGATCAAGTCCCACATCAGGCTCCCTCCTCCACGGGTAGTCTACTTCTCCCTCTCCCTCTGCCTGCCACTCCCCATGCTTATGCTTTCTCTCTCTCTGTCAAATAAATAAATAAATTCTTTAAAAAATATATTGATATGCTCTTAGTCATATACATGCTACATAAAATAAATGGAATTACTAAGGTTCTTTTTTTCTTTGTATTTATAAGGAGCAGGATTACCAATAAGCGATGGAGTTCAATATATACTGTTATTTATTTCACATGGGAGTTTGCAGAAAACATAGAAAGAACATCAAAAATAACTGATGTTTATAGTACTTGGAAAGTTTGTGATGATATTGTAGATTGTGCAATTAGTTAATTGACAAAGTTGTTATAACACTGAGTTTGTATTTTGTTTTTTAAGTATACACACACAAAAGAAACTCCATATATGAGGTAGTCATGAGATTGATATTTGTACCTGCTATTTAATGTACTTGAATGTGAGATTTTTTCCCACATGTGTTATTTTTAATGCTCTATACTATTGTGTATCCAAAAGGTATGCAGAACTATATAATTAATATTTTTGTTAGCTGAGAAATATTACACAGGTACTTTATTAATCATTATAAACAAATTGAGGAGAAGACACGTGTCATTCCGTTGTTTTATGTATACTATTCCTTTACATATTTTGTTGAATGAATAATGGGTTTTCAAATAATTAAACTTACAAGAAAAATACTCTTTACCTGAAAACATAAAAAAATAAGGCTGGATTTATCTTATGATTCAGAAGATTCTACTAAATTTCAACTTTAGGCAATTGCATGCAATCTGAATAGATTCCTTGACACCATGGAAAAGACACTTAAAAAAAAATCTCTGTTATCAAACTTGTTTATATGGTATGTGCTTCTTTCCTGAGAACCTAGAATTCAAAACTGATTCCAGTTTTAATTTTGTTTTGGAATCATGAGGGAAATTGCAACCATGTTTATTTTGAATTTCCAGTTCTGTAAACTCTGCCTCTAATGCAAGCTAAAAAATCCTCAGAAGTGTCAAATGGGTTATTTATTAATAAAGCTTTTAAAGCACAGAGGCCTATCACCCATAGAGCCTAGAGAAAGACAGCATGGCACAATAGAAAGAGCTGGGGCCTTTAAGCATAAGTGCAAATTGTTGCCCTGACACTTGTCAGGCATGTGAGTGTGTGTGTTAGTCAACCACAGGATTACAAAGTCAGCCTCATCCCTGACCCATTTTGCTCCAGATGGTTCTACATAATGATAGAGGGTATGCAAATCATGTTTCCATTTAGTGCTAATCCATTGTTGTCAAGTTCAAATCTTATTTATGTTTCCATAAACCATATTTCTTCCTCAAGGGATATGTTAATATTACAAAAAAAAAAAAAAAACATGATATGGAATTCACCAATTGTAAAAGGAGATCAATGTAGAAAAATGACAATAAAGAAAGGAGTGTAGATAATATCTAGACAACTTCATGAAGAACAAACAACCCAGAAAATGGGCTAGTGGTGCTGGTGTTATAGTCTCCCTGGGGCAAGTGAATCACACCCTCATGAGATAGATTTCTCCCTGGGAAACATTTACTGTGACATACTGTGCTCCACCTTAAATTTATTCTGCTTAAAAAAAAAAAAAAAATCCCACATCTAACACAGTTTACCTACTTACTTAGTTTAACCAAGTTTAATGTTTGAGCTCTGTGGTGAATATTTCAAACAGAAAAAGCCGAAGTCCTTACACAGTTTTCATTATTAAAAAAGACATCTTCTGTAAAGTTATAATAATGGTAGCAGTAGCCCTATCTGTTCTCTGCCAGGTAAATACCAATAATACTCTAAAAGCAGTCTCCTGAAGATAGTTTCTAATCCGTGTTGATTTACATGACAAAAAATTTCTTTGAGTAAAATTAGTTTTGGGTATAGAGGCAGAACTAAAAACTAAAACACTACAGTATGAAGTTATATAGACCTGACATCTCAGAAGAGTGGCTAACGGTGGCATAAGCTTGACTCAAGGGTATTACTGTGCACATTCTTTTTTCCAGATGCTTCAAACAAGGCAAACAGTTTTTATCAGTAAAATACGACAGAAAGCAAAAGTTTATACTAAGTTTTTCATTTCATTAGTTGGGAAGCTAAAGGACTAGTCAGATATGATGATTAAAAAAAAAAAAAAACCTTCTAGGATTTGTTCATCTTCTTATATGTGAGCTCAATCCAGAAGGTAGGTCTAATCACAATTAAATCGGCATAGACTCTATCTTGAAAATAATCTAGCAAGTTGAAACCAATAAAAATGTACATTGGATTTGTATTTGGATTCTGCTCATGATGGAGTTAGAAGACAGACTTATATACTTAAGCCATTAATAACATGGGCTATCAATAAAGAAATCACTATATCGAAAACACCGTCATATTTGACAGAAATATTTTCTTAAATCTAAAATGCATTATTTTTGGGGCGCCTGGGTGGCTCAGTCGTTAAGCGTCTGCCTTCGGCTCAGGTCATGATCCCAGGGTCCTGGGATCGAGCCCCGCATCGGGCTCCCTGCTCCGCGGGAAGCCTGCTCCTCCCTCTCCTACTCCCCCTGCTTGTGTTCCCTCTCTCGCTGTGTCTCTCTCTGTCAAATAAGTAAATAAAATCTTTAAAAAAAATAAAAAATAAAAAATAAAATGCATTATTTTTGAGGTCATTTGGTCCCTTCTTGGGAAACTACAATTTATTGCCAGCATATTTAACAATCAAGTGAATTGTCACATTTCTAAATAATGTACATATTTTAGGCATATTTGAGAAAGTCATTTCACTTGGGAAGAGAGTTACTATTTTTCATTCATCACAGTTTGCTTCTGAGGGTCATTTCAATTTCTTTTAATTGTACTTAAGTGTTTCTCCCTCCACCCCCCTCAGTGTTTGTCACTTGCTTTTAATGTGATTTCAGAATTATAAATGGCTCAGCACATTGGTAAGTGAATTTTTGAGGTTTTTCCATATAGATAAGTGAAGGAAACAGGGTGAAGTGGAGAGTGGCATTTCTTCCTAACAGGTTTTCATTAAAGGGGGTACTGAGTTAATGCAAATTTTTCCTGAGAGCATAGTTTTCAGAATATGCATTTCATCAATACTATTAACTTATTTGTGCTTTAACTAATATTTTCTTAAGATCCATGAAGCTTTATCAGCATGATGCTTTTATTACTATTATTTGCACTGCTATTAGGAGCAGGGAATGCTGGCTAAAGATTTTCATAGCCATTTTATGGGAGGCAAACTCAAATGTTAACAGGGGCTAGGCCAATAATGTAAGGGGCGAAATGGCTCATTGTAAAAGAATAAGAAATAATGGGGACTGAGAGAGGAATTCTCTTCCGAGGGGATCAGCTGTCACTCAGTCTTGACCCATAATAGTCACCCATCAGGTTGAACAAAATATGTGTCTGGGCCAACTTCAGCCTGCAGGCTATCAGCCTGCAATCTTTGTTTTAGAGATCAATTTATTGAGGGTTGATTAAGTAACATAAACTAAACTAGACTAGTGCTTGTGGTGAGGTTGAAGTGTAGGAAGATAAACTATCCCATCAAGGGCTGGCTTCATGGATGTACAAGCTGAGTAGTTGCAAGAGTCCGCACACTTAGAAGGGCCCCTCACTTGGTTTAGTGGTCTGCTGTTGTTGTCTTGAAATTCTTAATTATTTTTGAACAAGGGGCACCACAGATTCGTTTAACACAGTGTGCAGTAAATTACATGGCTGGTCCTGATTCCATTCAAAGTAACATTTGAAGTATTTTTCTCCTGAGTGAGTTAATGTACCTCTCAGCAAACTTAATTAACTACCGGGAAGCATTAAAAATGGAGGGATTCCTATGTTGTCAACTCGCTCAACGTGTTTCCTTTGTGGATTTGAATACTGTCCTCCCCTCCCCCTCCCACTCCCTGTACTACCTCTCTATTACCTGCCCACAAAAGAGAAGGCAGATGGCCTGACTCATCAAACAAAGAGACTAAGGTAAAAAGTCAGTAGGTTTGGTTTCAAAATTACCAGCTTGATTTGCTAAAAAGATTTCCAGGTTTCCCAAAGATAGACCAGAAACTTCCATTCTTTCTTTGAATTAAATATAAAAATAAACAAGATTTCATTAAAAAAAAAATAGTTCAATGATCAATGATATTGACAAACATGGTTGTTCCCCCTCTTGGCTGTTACGTATTTGTATGAGAATAAATTATCATTTAAATTTGTCATTAGAATTGGCCCTGACAAGTAATTTACACTCAATAATCCGGTTTCAGAGTCATCTCTCCACAATGTTGGCATAAAGTACAGCACAGACTTCTCTGGTGTTCACTAAAAAGCCATCTAACCTTTTTGTAGTTCCCTAGACACCTGTAATCCACCAATTTCCAGCTCATAGAAAAAAGTATGAGCATTTAACTTTGAATCTTGGGAGCTGAACTCGTAGCTGGATTAATTTATTTTTCTTACCTATCAGTGGTTTAGATTTGTATCCACTTTCCTGCTGTAGTTGATGCCTGCCCGCATTCCTTTGCTGTTGTGCAGGTATGACTAAGTCCTGTCTCATTGTCTTTGCTGTTGTGCAGGTACGACTAAGTCCTGTCTCATTCCACTGAATAGGGCATCATTTGTCTTGGGTCCTACTGGATGGCTGCATACATGACAGCACACAGTGACAGTAATTTGCACTGATCTGCCCCCACTGCTAGTCCTGCTGCTACAAATAGCAATTGATTATTATGCTGCAGTGTTATTGACTGTCACTATGAACACAAGCTTTATTTCATTTTTAAAGTAACACGCTGCAGATTTGTTTAGTGTAAGAGCAAAACAGGGAAATATTCATTTCTAAGAATTATTTGCAGTCCCAAATGTAACTTTAAATCCTGGTCATAAAACACTTACTTTACTTTAAATCATAGTAAACAAAAACTTTATTGTGGTATTTATTTTAGTGTAACGTAAATAAATAATTTCCAAAAGCCATAGGAAAATCAGTATAAAACTGAAATATTTTTCCCTACTCCCAATTTCAGGAGAGATATGTGCAGAAAATGACTAGATACCTTTTCATCTTTCTTTCTTCCATCTGTAAATGCTTTCTCTGTTCAAAAAAAAGTTGGAATCCTATTTCGTACATATGTGTTTATTGACTTGTCTGGTATTCTAAAAGTCTCAGTTCTTTTGGGATCCTATAGTATCTCATACTTTGTACTTATTTACCCCTACAAGCTGACCAGAAAGGGTTCTTGTGTTTAAAACTACAGTTATGCAGACTTGTAGTGTTAATATTTATTAATATTATATCAGTGGCAGATATATCTTAATTTATAAATACGTGCTTTCTTAAACTGCAAATTTAACTTTCTAAATCCTTTAAAGCATAACATTACTAGATAGCAAAACTGATTTATTTTATTATGGTATGCCATCGTGAGTTTTAATGTGCTTGACTACTCCAGTAAGTATGCTATTTCTGACTCAAACTAAAAATTTGAGCTATATATATAAGACAGAGTTTAGAGAACAAAAATAAAAACAAAACTGCATAGAACCTCAAAGATCTTATCTTTGAACAACTCTCTGCCTTCTGAAGGCCATGCTGGGACCAGCAGAATCCATGATGGAATGGTGGAATGGGCCACTAGACTCTTCAACATCATTCCTGAATGGCACAGCCAATGGGTGGGTCCTTGTCGTTTGGGAAAATAAGAGTCTTAGAGATTCCATCTTGCCATTTATTTTGTATTTCCTTGGTACTTTTTTATTCAAGTATTTTATTTTATTAAAAAAATAAATATTTTTTGTAATCAGAGGTAATTTAAAAAAATAATAAATTCAATATATTTTTGAAAAGAAATCTATCCTCTGGTCTGAAGTATACTGTCAAAAGGATGGCTCAGGTATTTGTAGTTAGAAAGTGAATTTCATCTTCTCTCCCTTTCACTTTGAGACCACCCAACATTTAAATACCTGCCAAATGCAAATTTTAAAGCATACTTGGGTTAAAATTACTATTATCTATAGAAAATTTAACTTTTCTCAGTACTAACAGAGGAAAAGCATGTAGAGGAATTACAGAACAGAAACAGGAATAGTCAATCTTATGCTTTGTGTTAGATTTTAGCATTTGTCCCCATTAGACAATACTCAAAACCTGTTAAGAAATAGGCAGGCATAAACAAGTAATACAAATAGTCATGTATTTTGGTTAAACCGAGGTTGTCAGGTATTAGTAAAAGGGATTTCCACCAATATTTTAAGAATTGGAACTATCAACAGTCTAAAGAAAGTGGGTAGCATTTCCAAGACAGCCACTAAGACAATACAAAGTACAACATCCAGAAATTTATCTTTCAAAAGGTGTGTATGTGTATGTATATGAGTATATATATATGTGAATATATATATGTATATATATATATATATATATATATATATATACACACATGTGAAAAGAAAATAACAGGTATTATTCATTTCACAGCCATGACATAATTCACATTAATGCTAAAAAGCTATGTATTTATCAATTAGCATTACTTTTCCATCTCTCTCTCTGACTCCCTGTATTGTTGTAATTCCATCAAATAGTCATTTGCTTTTTTTATGCTAATAATCCCTTCACATTCCTTCCTTTCATCTGTATCCTTGTGTGCTATTTGTTGTTCTGCTAAATCCCTATTATAGAGGCCCATGAGTTCCAAGAGCTTGATGAATAATTGGAAATGTTTTATCCCTGAGCTTCAAAAAAGTGCTAGAAATAATTATAAGCAAACATCTTCTGTAGTGTCCCATATCAATCCAGTCCCTGCTTTATGCTGTTTGTACTTTAGATAGAGAAGGAGACAGTGAGATCTTGGCTACCAGCTCTTGCAGCATAAAGGGGACAGATGTTTCGGTTTCTATCGCTTTTTCTTCTGTCTTCTCTGTTCTTTCTGGCAGCTTGGGCTGTTCACTACAATACGCTCCACAGTTAGTCAAGCCTGTAATTTCACAAGGTACAGTTAATTATTGATCAATCAAAATGAACTTCATAATCCTTTTGGCAACTTGTGCTGTACTTGAACTTCTCTCTTGCCCATAAAATAGCTTAATGGTCTACAGTATAATGAACATGAAAGATATGAACTTATGTTCAAAGAAGCAGGCAAATCCTACCTTTCTTGCTCATGCCAATTCAGGATTATTCTTCACATCATACTACACACTCCTTATTTTTCTTCAGCAAATCAGCTGAAGATTCAAGCCTCCCCACTAACCCATCCTGACCCCAGATGCGGAGCTTTCATATCTTCTCCAAGAATTCAATTCAATTTAAGATAGTTATTTAATATTTGACAATATATATTTTTACTCTTTTGCTTCTTCTCCATAAAAAAATTTAGTCAAATTATAAAGTAGCTCTCATGAGTCGTAGAGCTGTGTTTTCAATACAACTATGTACTTTTTTGTTTTTTCTTTTAAATAGGCAGTTCACCTGTATAAAGAAAGAAGAATGTCTTGCATCAAAGAATACTGACCCCCCTCCTTCTCTCAGTGAAAAACAAACTGAAGGGGAAATAAATCTCCAGAGCCTGGTAGCTTCCATACAGTGTGTGTGCTGAAGGATATTACAGCTATCTTCTAGCCACCTACTCATTCAACACTTATTGAGAGCCTACTATGTGCCAAGAGTCTTGTTCTGAGGTGAAACACAGAGACTGAGAGGAAGACTGGAATAGGAAAGTCTGGAAACTAAACCTTGTCATAATAAGTAATGACAAACTTTTCAGTGGAAAGATTGCAGTTCTGGAGAGTAGAGGAACTGAGGGAGAAAGTGTAATTATAATATGTGGATAACCAAGTTCATTCAGTTTGCTATCAGAATGGCATCTTCCTCTAAGAGACACATTGACTCTACAACCCTGGCGACCTTCAATCCATCTGTGCACCATGTGGTTAATGCTTCCTGCCCACTGTGTCTGCAGTTCTACTTGCTACTATATAAAGATGAATGAGTCGTGGTTCCTTTCTGCAGGGTTTGTATGATATCAGGCTCAAGCCGTTCATGAAGACGACTGCCAAACCCACAGCTGTATAGGTTCATATAGCTTCCCAACTTTGTTTCCATCTGGAAAGCTCAGTTCTAGGGCTGCCCCTGCCTCCCATGAGATTTCAGTGTGCCCTCTTGCCTTTTACAAATACTAATAAGCAAA
Organism: Phoca vitulina; assembly: GCF_004348235.1. Lineage (NCBI taxonomy): Eukaryota > Metazoa > Chordata > Mammalia > Carnivora > Phocidae > Phoca > Phoca vitulina. Next base: position 83,029,481 of record NW_022589704.1, read on the forward strand.
AAGAAACGCACAAGATTTGGGATAACCTGAGCGACTTCCTAATCCTTAAAGTCAAAAGAAGCTAATCTAGGTGTGCACAAAGTAACCGCACCGCAAAGTGACAGTAGAGGGCCATAAAAAGAGGTAAAGACAAAATGCTTTAGAAAAGAAAGACCATTTATGATTGGGGGAATCAGTGAAGATTTTCAGTTTATGGCTAGTTGAGCTGGATCTCATAGAACAGATCAATTTCATCAAATGCAGGTAGATTACAGAAGAGCAGATGGTGAGCAAAAAGAAAGGAACTCAGGAGCAAAGTCTCAGTGATAGGAAATGTAGTGATGTGTGTTTAGTGTTTATTTGCCTTGACTGTAGGTATACCAGGTATTAACAACCTATTCCTAAAAATCCTGATGCGTTTGATAAGTACACAAATTCGAGTGAGTGTGAGACCCAACAGAAACTCATTTCCCCCTCAAATGTTCAACACTTATTTTCTGCAAGATGCCATTTCCTCTCCACTCAGGATTAGGTCCCTCCTGTACTTTGACTTTGGCAAAAGTGTCTTATTCCTGCCTCTATGGCCCTTGCGCCTCTGAGGGTGCTGCTGCCCCAAAGACCACCACTTCGCAATGCCTCCCTTTACCACACGTCCTAAGTGCAGAGCAGGCTCTCCCTTGGATTCTTCACAGAACAGCAGAAGTTAATCTGCCACTCATCCCATCATTCCTCGAGTTTGAAAATAATGACAGAAAAGATCCGCACGAGTCACGGTTGTTTCCTTTGCAACAGCTCTCAGAGCTGCAAGCTTAGATTCAGCCTTGGAGTCTGAATGTGGCACTAGCCTGCTTAGATCCCAGTCTTTGTCCAAGTGACAAAACTCAGCCCAGCTCCATGACCAGGAGACTTCTAGTGTGTCTGAAGCTTGGCATCTGGACCAGCCTCCAGAGATCTGAGAGAGAAGGCAAATTTCCTCTCTCAAACAGCCTCGGATACAACTTCAGTTTTACCTCTTTCTAGGATGTCTGACAATCAGGCTCCAGGGGATACTCTTCACTTACCTGCCAGGCCATTTGGTCTCAACAGGAAATTTAGGTTACAATGTTCAGCCAGAAGCAGATTTACTATGAATCTGAGGAAACCTCAGATTGAAGGCCTCTTCCAAGACTCTGTGCCTAATTTTCTGTTTTTAGTTTTGTGTCTTTTTTTTCTTAGAGGGCCCCCCAAAGTGTGTGAGTTTCAGGTACCGCTAAACCTGGATCTGACTCTCCTTCCAATACCAGGACATTTTAGAGTTTTTCATCTGAAATCAGACCATTCCAGTCCCAGTTTAGAGCAAGCTCCCAACTCTAGCCAGCCCCGTTTCTACATCCCACCTCCACCCTAGAGTGAGAATCTTTTTTCATAAACTTTCTGCTGTACTCTGTCTTCAGATTCTCATCACCTGCAGGGGCTGATCCACAAGAACTTAGACACACACACACACACACACACACACCGTATATGCATGACCTCTCCAATATATAGCAAAGACTGTTTACATGCACAGAGAAAATATTCCCCAGAAGAAGATATAACCTGCAGAGAAGTAATTCTGCCTATCCACCTTTATCATTAATCACACAGATATTGGGCCCCTGGGTGGCTCAGTTGGTTAAGCGACTGCCTTCGGCTCAGGTCATGATCCTGGAGTCCTGGGATCGAGTCCCGCATCGGGCTCTCTGCTTGGCAGGGAGTCTGCTTCTCCCTCTGACCCTCCTCCTCTCATGCTCTCTCTCTCTCTCAAATAAATAAATAAAATCTTAAAAAAAAAAAAAAATCACGCAGATATTTGGGAAGAGTGAGATTATTTTGAATCAGTCCGAAATAAAAAAAAAAAAAAAAAAAAAAAATGGCCTTTTCAGAAAGATTTAAAACCTAACCAACAAACAAAAAAATCAAAGCCCATGATCCACAACTGCTGGTAGTCTTCAGGTGACAACTTCTGCCATCAAACTTCAAAACTCTTGACTTTCAAGCAATGACCCTCTCTCCTTTTAGAAGGAAGACAAGTTAGGAAATATACAGCCAAGGAAATGCTTGCCTGAGAGCACTAGGCATCTTAACTTTATTCCTTGTTTTTGGAAAGTTGATAAGGAAGGAAGTGACCTGGTCAGAACCAAGTTTTAGCAAAATTAACCACAAGCATAACAAGCTCCCATGACTTGGAGTCACTGACACTCTACACAGGACAGCAGTAGCATCCTCGCTGACGACTTCAGTCCTCAGCCATGGAAGGGTGAGCACTCTGAATCTGTGCTCAGATTCTGGAAAGTAAAAGCTTCACTTGGGGTCCTGCTTGTCTCTCATGAATTGCATAGGACACTTATATCCCAAGGTTCCAAACCCCAATGACCTACGGCAAAGCAAAATGACGTTTTTTGTTTTTTTTTTTTTTTCCCAATTTGTACTAATTAGATTTTCAATGGAATAATCAAAGGTCCTAGGGCTCTTCTAAAAGAGTGTTTGTCTCTCTGTCCTTGAATCCCTAGCCCTAGTGAAATTGGTCTCTAAGAGGCATTTAAAATCTGCATGCCACAGAGATCTGCCCTCAGTTAGAAGCACTTGGCTGTGTGGAAGGACCTTGAGCTACAGAATCAACAGACCTGCCTATGAGTCTCTACTCACTTAAATTCTGAGACTTTGCCTCCTCACGTCCAACCCTCCTCACAGAATTGACAGGGAGAGTAACTGAAATGTACCTAAAACACTTGATACTTAATAAGAACTCAGTAAATAGTGGTTACTTCTATTAAATTCTAAAACAGTTTGGGAAAGGTCATGCTTGAGAATCATTGCTTTAGTTAAACTAAGTTATAAATTTCTTGCCTGTTGTTCATTGATTCTAAATGTGGAAAAGCTTAAATACATATTTATGTAAAAATTACTATGTTACAAACTGACTTTTACATGTTATCATATTCTGCTAAATGTAGAAAAGTCTATACTTAGTATAATATATTGACCAGGATCTGGAATAAACTCTTTGGAAAAGATTAATTTTAAAATGTGTATTAAACAAATATATTTGTGCACATGATTATTAAAAAATTCAAAACATGAAAAATATGGATATATAAAAAATATATACCTTCTCTCTTCAGAGGCAACCTCATACTTTAATATTTTATGGGGGTGGGAGAGTCAGGAGGAAATATTTTAAAGATTAATTTACGATGTCATCAGGGAACATGCAATAGCAAAATGTATAGACTTATGTTTTCAGCAATTTAATATTTCCTGAAACTGAGAACATTATATGAAAACATAAGTAGAAATGACAGTCCAATACTTAGGACTTTAGAAATGGAATACAGAAAATACAATTATTACCAGAGAACAGGATGGTATTTTTGCGGTGGAATTGAATTTCCCTTCAACTTATCCTACATAAATTTGTCCTTTCACTATGGAAACATGTTGATCTAACACAGGAGTTTACAAACTTTTTCTGCAAGGGCCCAGAAAGCAAATGTTTTACACTTTGCTGCCCAGTTAGTCTCTATGCAACTATTCATCTCTGCCATTGTAAAGAGAAGGCAGTCTTAGGCAAGATTTATACAAATGGGTGTGGCTGTGTTTCAATAAAACTTTATTTACACAATAAGCAGCCAGATTTAGCTCATGGCCCTTAGTTTGCCAAGCACTGTTCTAAAGTAACATAAGACAAAAGGAAGAATAGGAGTGCCTGGTTGGCTGAGTGGTTAAGTGTCTGGCTCTTGATTTCGACTCAGGTCATGATCTCGGGGTCGAGAGATGGAGCCCCCGGGTTGTACTCCTCGCTGAGCATGGAGCCTGCTTAAGATTCTCTCTTTCCCTTTCCCTCTGCCCCTCCCCACCCTCGCTCACACTCTCAATCTCTAAAAAAAAAAAAAAAAAAAGACAAAAGAAGAACATAAGACAAGGATAAAAAGAATACGCAGAAGGAGATGATAAAGCTACAGAAATAAGAGGGACCACAAGAAAAAGGAAAGCGGTAGTAAAGAATGGAGTTCATGTTCTGTACCCACTTATGTCTACCACTCCATGGCAGAAAAATTTCGTCTCAGGAGGTAACACTGGGTGTGTTGATGCCAGGTAACTTGTATTATTGGGCATTTACATTTCACAAGACGGAGTGTATTATTCCCAATCCCCAGGGTTTGGACACTTAAAATAGTCTGAAATCATTGAAATTGCCTCATCTACTTCCAGGAGTTTCAGTTCAGCCCCGACCACCACAATCCTGGCAGCTGACCTCTGAGAAAATTCCATGTTTCCAAGGAGATTTAAATAAGCGTTTTATCCCAGCCCCTCCCACAGCCAGCATTAAGGCACCACCACAAACTCCATGAACCTAGTATAAAGACACACATTTGCTGCTTAATGCTACTTAGTTTGTGTTCTTTAAATCGAGAGCCTGAGCTCTGTGAATTCGTGGTGGAACAACTTTGGCAAATAGAAAAATAAACTTTGCCTCAGTGGAAGATTAGTTGGGGAGGCCCAGTGGACATTTCACAGCAGTAAAATCCATGCAAAATGAATTTGGACAAGAATAGTCTGTCTAAGATATCAATTTGCCCAAATAATATATTTATAGACTATTATTACATCTAGGGAAAAAAAGCACTAGATTGAAACTGTAAAATTTCACTGATAAAAATGATCCATTCTCAAATGTCAACCAGCATTAAAAGGGAGAATTTGACACTTTTAAATAAAAAATGATGCACAAATTACACAAGAAACCTACGGAGACTCCTTCAGTCCTTTCTTTTCTTCTATCCTGCTCTAAAACATGCAATAAACCTTTTTCAATTGGAGAGGTTTAATCTATGTGTATAAGGAGACTTAAAGGCAGTGCCTTCTCTTCCTGGAGGTCTGTGTGTAGGGCTTTTTTCAGATATTGATTGTGAAAGTGATATCACACCAGAAGGTACATTGATATGGTGTCGGGTAAAAGAAAACGGCAAAGAATCCTTACAGTCTAATCAAAGCTCTGTCCAAGCCCCACACTCTGATGAAATCCAATCAATAGAGACGATTAAATGACACATACAGAGTCATCAATATTAAATACACTCCATTTCCTGTACAAGAGCTGGATAACACAAAGTGGACAAGATAAAACTTGACTCTGCAGGTTTATTTACAGGATCTGTGCTATATTTAGAGATAAGTATGAAAGTTTGACTCAGTTGCCATTTGGCCAACAAATTAAGGTGCCTGCATGCGCGTTCGTGAACTACCTTATGTTGAACAGACTACAAAGGTGAGCGTATCGCATAGGGTCTGATTTGACAATAATCAATTGGAGGAGACCAGCACTTACTTTAACATCTGGTATTGGGTCTTATGATGGAAGACACACAGGAGTCAAGGAAATAATACAAATAACAATAAAAATAGGTACAATTTATTGAGAGTTTGTTACAAGCCAGCCAATGTGCTCATTGCTTTATAATTATTATCTCATCTACAAATATTATCTCATTATCTTTTTCAGGGTGGAGGAAACTTAGATTAAAATGTCTTCAGTGGTGTGGAAGTGAGATAGTTGGAAACTGAACTCAGCACTGCCTGACTCCAGAAGTTACGCTCTCCACAAGGACGGCCCAAACCCATTGCTAATTGACTATGATCTTGGAAGGACTGTGTATGTCTGTGTCACTGAAGTCTCTTTCTTCTTCTGTAAAGTGAGAGGCTTGAACTAAATAACCTAAAGTGCCTCTCTTGATCTAAATTTCTAAGAATTGGTGGTAGCACCATGCCTGACTGCTAGGTATTTATAAAGTGTGAATAATATCACTTTATCAAAATTGCTCATTTATTGCTAAGAAAGGGTATGCTTTCAAAGGTTGGGATTTTTTTGCTCCTTAGTTTAACAGGGATGACAGACTAAGAAAATAAGCAAAGGTATCTGGAGGCAAGGCTTAGTTCACTAGATTCAGTAGGAATCTCTGGACTTTCAGCTAGGACTTTCAGCTGCTTTAGTGATTCACTATAGTGCAGGTTACAAAGGAAGCTGGCTGGTTTCAGCTACCAACTGCTTCTCCTTAGATTCAGGCAGCGGGCCTCAAAATTTATCCTCCACAATCACATTTACTCACTTTTTAAAGCAAAATCACTGTGCTATCAATTTAATTGAATTCTAAAAGGTAAATTAAATATACATGTTTCATCTTTTAAAAATATTCCACAAAACACTTACAATGCTTACCACGTGCCAGGTACTGTTTGAAATACTTTATTTTTTTTTTAAGATTTTATTTATTGTTTTGAGAGAGAGAGAGAAAGAGTGAGCACACGCAAGTGGGGAGTGGCAGACAGAGAAGGAGAGAGAATCTGAAACGGACTTCACACCGAGCGCAAAGCCCAACTCAGGGCTCAATCCCACCATTGCGAGATCATGACCTGAGCCTAAACCAAGAGTGGAATGCTGCTCAACAGACTGAGCCACCCAGGTGCCCCTGGAATACTTTAAAAATATTAATGTATTTAATACAGCAACCCACAGAGATAGGTACCGTCATATTATCCCCGTTTCATGGATGCAGAAACTAAGAGAGAAGTAAGAAAACTGCCCAAATTCATCCTGCTGAATGCAAGGGTAAGAGGCAGTATTAGAACTGAAATGTCTGGCTCTAGAGAACCTGCCCATAACAATTGGACTCTGCTGCCCCTCTTTGTATAAGCTACCATGCTTAGAAAGAAGTTTTATAAAGATGATAGACATTTTCAAAGGTGTTTATAAAAAGTAAAATAAAAAGCCTTTTATGTTATTGAAAAGTGTGGTCGGTCGGAAGGCAATAAACATACAGAAAATATTTCCCTTGAGGAAAGTCAGACTAAATTCACTCCTAAAGAAAGGACACAAACAGGTATGGCCACAAATTCAATTCACATAAGCCCCCAGCAGGTGCAGGCAATTACGTGTTTTGTCTACTATTCACCACTGCTGACATCTCAGACACACAAACGAGCACTGGAAAGTTCTTTGGTGCAATTCAAAGTATCAGGCAGTACTTCTGGACAGGGGCTTCCTTTAAGAAAAATCCTATTTGCTGATCATTCTCAGAGTAATACCTTTTTATGCTTTTTAGAGTAAGAGTAAGAATGAAAAATATTCTCTGGTTTGAGTATCCTAATTCTATGAACAGTAACTTAAAGCCTTTTCCTGTCCCCTTTGTGGAGGAGGCATCATAGCCCCCCGCCTCTCACCTATGTCATGGCTCTTTTTTGTCTGCCTGGGTTTTTTTTTTTTTTTTTTTTTTTTTGGCTCTTTCCTCGTGGTAGGTAATCTCACTGATTTCCTTTGTCTAGTTATGCAAAATAACAAATGTCAAAGCTTGGAAACTGGTAATTTGGCAATTTTAGACAATAGCCTCATAACCACATTTTAGTACACCTTTGAAGCAGCAGAAGTTCAAAGGCTTTGAAAAGGCGACTATTGCCTTGCCTGTTACTATGAGTCATTTGAAGTAATTGGTCTTGTCTGATGTATGTTTTGAACTGAGGAAGTAGAGCTTTATTACCACAATCAGATACAGGTTTTTAGCCGAGGAAGTGGGGTTTTCCTCGCAGATGTAGATGCACGCTTGATAAGGCAGAAAACAGACAGATGTGCCTCTATGCGCCAGGGAAGAGGTGTGGAGAAAGAACAAATAAAACAGTTGAGAAAATTCCATGAAGCTACAGTGAAGTGCTTTTGGAAGCAGTCCCAGTTCGGAGATTTCTCACAAGCAAGCAACTCATAATTTAGATGCAGACTTTAGACTTTAATTTTGAGACCAACCGAAACCTCCCTATTATCCTCATCATGTTCAAAGTGGGCCAGTGATTCGCACACAAGTAAACTGGGTAAAAGAAAATCATCTTCTTAAAAGAAGATTAACTAGTCTTTCCACTTCGACCAATAGGGCTCCTGATGTAAAGCCAGTTTTTACTTCATTAGTTACTTACCAGGAGGATGGTTGTTTCGCCATCTCTCTCTCCTGAAAAATAAAAAGCAAAAATGTTCAACTCCAGAGAAACACCCATACACTTTACTTCTTTTGGCACCTTCCCTCAATAACATTTGTTAATGGTTTTCCATGTGTGTATATGTTTGTAAATAAAGGAATAAGACCAAAAATAAAACAAAATGAAGCGAACACACAGAGGCACATGCACACATGCCACATTTCAAGATTTCAAGCACGGTTTGGTTACTTTGTAAGTATTTGTCATGAAACATTCAGTCAACAACCATTTACTGAATGCTTACAATGGGTCAGGCACTGGGCCAGCAATTAGAATACAGAGATCATTGTAATCCCTTTTATAAGGAGTTTACAATCTAGTAGGTAAAAAAAAAAATGATGTGTAATAATAAGCATAAGGCACTGAAGGGAAGCATACACAGAACAAAGTAAACTAAGGCTTCCCAAAAGAAATTAGTTAACTACTTGGATTTTGATGGAGTCAGTGATAATGAGGGGACTTTCCAGAAAAAGGAAATAGTCTATGCTAAGGTACAGAAACATGAAAGGATATAATCCATTTCCAAACCACCCACAGTTAATGAAACTAGAGCTTGGGAGAAAACCAGTGAAAGGTTAATTTTATTCCACATATTTTATAGTTATTCATATAATTTGTGTTTTAGTTTCCAAATACTTGCTACAATTTTTTTCAATTATATTTATCATAAAAATACTACTGATTTATCTCAGTGACCTTGTATTCTCGGCTTTGCTAAAATCACTTATTATTTTCAGTAGTATTCTAAAGACTATTTAGGATTTTCTACTATACAATCATATCACCTGGAAAGAAAGAATTTTACTCTTTCCTTGCAATCATCAAATTTTCTATTATTTTCTTGCCTTACTACACTTGCTATGATCTCTAATAAAACACTAACTAGAAAGAAAGTAAACTGCTGCCTTATCTCTAATCTTAGCAGAAAAGCATTCAATATTTTACAAATGAAGAAAGATGTTGATTTTTACATAGATGATTTTTATCAGATTACAGTTTTTTTTTTCTATTACTAGTTTCCTGTCCTTTTTTTTCCCTTCAGGAATGAATATCTAATTTAGTCAAATGCTTTTTCTGCATCTACTGAGAGGGTAATGGATTTTTATTTTTGTTTTTGCTGTCTGTTGATATGGTGGGATGATTCAATTGATTCCTGGCTATTAAACCAACCTTGCATTTCTGAGATAAAGTCCACTTGGTCTTGATGGATAAGTATACATATATATAATCACGGCTGGTGAAAATACAAAATGGCACAAGCCCTGTGGAAAACATTATAGCAGATCCTCAAAAAATTAAACATAGAACCACCATATGATCCAGCAATTCCACTTCTAGGTATAGATCCAAAATAACTGAAAGGAGGAACTAGAGCATACATCTATTATACCAATATTCATAGCAGCATTATTTACAATACCCAAAGGTTGGAAACAACCTATATGTCTATGGACAGATATGATATCTAAACAACATGTGAGACATACATACAATGGAAAATTTTTCAGTCTCAAAAAACAATGAAATTCTGATACATGGTACAACATGGATGAACCTTGAAAACATTATACTAAGTTAAATAAGCCAGACACAAAAGGAAAAAAAAAAAAGTACGACTCCACTTATACCTAAAAGAGTCAAATTCATAAAGACAGAGAGTGGTTACCAGAGGCTGAGAGCAGGGGGTAATGGGGAGAGAATGGTACATAGTTTCTGTGTGAATGATGCAAAAGTTCTGTAGATGGATGCTGGTAATTTTTGTAAAACAATGTAAATGCACTTAAGTTGTACACTTAGAAATGGTTAAATTTTATATTGTTTATATTTTCCACAAGAAAAAAGAATAATAAAAATAATGAAATATTTTAAAATAATGCAATAATAAAAAATTTAAGAGATGGTGGCATGCCTGATAGAATGTCTTACAGAATGACTGTGGGAACAGGTCCCTTACTCCACCTCTACCTCTCTTTCTGACCTGCATAGTCATTGTAAAGTGGTTACTACAGCCTCCACCATCTGCCAAAAGCTGCTTGAGAGAATCTCACAAGCTGAACATTGGTTCCTTGAAAGGTGTTTTCATATTATATTCAGCCAGACCCTCAGTCTTTTTTTTTTTTTTTAAGATTTATTTATTTATTTATTTGAGGGGGGGAGGGGGAAAGGGAGAGAATCTTCAAACAGACTCCCCACTGAGGGTGGAGCCTAACACTGGGCCTGATCTCATGAGATCATGACCTAGGCCGAAACCAAGAGTCAGATTATTAACCAACTGAGCCACCCAGAGGTCCCCTCAGTCCTTCTTAATCATCTTTTTATTTCCTCTTCTTTTGTCATTTTCCAGAACCAATGCTCAATTTTAACACTTTCTCCAAATTTTGGACCCCATGTCTGCCCTCCTAATTGTCAGAAGAGAACTTTTCCCCTGATTTTTTCAGTAAGTAGATATCAGTAAAGGATTTTCTCAAATTCCCTCCCCTATCTTTCACAATTCCGTTATTCCTTTATCTGACTTCCCCTTAATGTCAAAGAAAATGGTATCTCTCTTTCTTCATAACAATAGCTATTACTTTTATTGCACTCACGATATGCTTGGGACACATACAGTAATAATCCATCACCACAGCCATCTGAGGTAGGTCCTACTATTTCCCCCATTTTACAGATGTGGAACTAAGGCACAGAGAGCCTTAGCCACATGCCTGTGGCTACAGCTAGGAAATGCTGGAGATAAGATACAAACCCGAAGGACGTTCTTAACTGCCTTCCTAATACTCAGTCTATTACATCATCCTTTAGGAAACACATTCAATCCAATATATTCTTAATTTTAGATGTATACATTCCCTTTTCCATTACATTATATTCCCACATTACAACTGTGTTCTCATTCTCACCATTCAAACCTCCTTCCAAAGCTATCTCTTCCCCTGCTCCTTCCTTTTTCCTATCAGAAGAGTTGCTTTAATTCTTCACCTTATATTTAGGTTGTAACCACTGGGTACAAACTAACTTCTTGTTGCAAGTCTACCCCAAGGCCAATTGAACAAAGGTAAGTATTGTCCTCATGGTATAATCAAGGGGGATCTATTTTCACCCATCATCATGCTGACTTGTTATCCTTTGTTACTCTAACACTACTTTCACCTATCCTTCTACCTGTTTAGGACATTTTTTCTGGTGGTCTATTTTTATTGCCCCTCTCTTCCTTTTCTTCAATATTAATGTTCTTCAAAGTCCTGTTTTATTTTTCTTCTCTTTCTTTCAAGTGGCTCTCCTAACATCCTCAAACTCACTGACCTATAAACACTTCATTAGTGCACATATTGGAAGAGGAATGTTTATCTTCTTGTGCACTTGCAAAAGGATAAATAAAACAAGTCTTGGTAAACTACCTCTAAGAGTAAGCCTAATCCCTGCTCTAATTTGACAATATTAAATATAGTTAGCCCTTATTAATTCATTACTAAGTTCCAAGTACTGTTCCAAGTGCTATGTAATTTTTAAATCATTTACTACCCAATAATCACATGAGATAGTTACTATTATTTTTAAATTTATTATTGAAGTATAGTGGGCATATAATGTTATATTAATTTCAAGTGTAGGGCACAGAAATTCCAAAATTTTATACATTATGCTATGCTCACCACAATAAGTGTAGTCATCATCTGTCACTGTACAGCATTTTTATATTATTGACTATATCCCCTATGTTGTACTTTTCATCTCCGTGACTTATTTTATAACTGGAAATTTGTACCTCTTAATCCCCTTTACCAATTTTGCCCACACCTACCCTACCTGCCCTCTGGCAACCACCAGTTTGTTCTCTGTATTTAAGAGTGTGTCTGTTCATTTCTTTTGTTTTTTTAGTTTACACATATATGTGAAAGCATATAGTATTTGTCTTTCTCTGTCAGAGTTATTTTACTTAGTGTGATACTCTCTAGGTTCATCCATATTATTGCAAATGGCAAGATCTCATTCTTTAAGGCTGAGTAATATTCCTTCCTTGTGGTATAGATAGATAGATAGATAGATAGATAGATAGATAGATAGATAGATATAGATATAGGTATCTATAGATCTCACATCTTCTTTATCCATTCATCTATCAATGGACACAGGTTACTTCCATATCTTGGCTACTGTAAATAATGCTGCAATACCTGTAGGGGTTCATATAGCTTTTTGAATTAGTATTTTTGCTTTCTCCAGGTAAATACCCAGTAGTGGAATTACTAAATCATGGTATCTCCATGTTTTATGTTTTGATGAATCTCCATACTGTTTTCCATAGAGGTTGCACCAATTTATGTTCCCACCAACAGTGCACAAAGATTCTCTTCTCTCCACATCTTTGCCAACATTTATTATTTCTTGTCTTTTTGAACTAGCCATTCTGATTGCCATGAGGTGATATATCATTGTGGTTTTGATTTGCATTTCTCTGATGTTTTGTGATGTTGAGCGTAGTTTCCTGTGTCTATTGGCCATCTGTACGTCTTCTTTGGGAAAATGTCTATTTTGGTTCTCTGTTCATTTTTTAACCTAAATTTTTTTGGTGTTGAGTTGTATAAGTTCTTTATATATTTTGGATATTAACCCCTTATCAGATTTATGATTTACAACTATCTTTTCCCACTCAGTAGGTTGCCTTTTCATTTTGTTGATGGTTTCCTTTGCTGCAAAAGATTCTAATTTTGGTGTAGTCCCAATAGTTTATTTTTGCTTTTTTTTCCCCTTGCCTAAGGAGACTTATCCATAAATATATTGCTAAGGACAATGTCCAAGAAATTAATACCTGTGTTTTCTTCTGGAAGTTTTATGGCTTCAGGTCTTACATTTAGGTCTTTAATTCATTTTGAATTTATTCTTATGTAAGGTTGTAATAAAATGGTCCAGTTTCATTCTTTTGCATGTAGCTTTCCAGTGTTCCTGCACTGTTAATTGAAAAGATTGTCTTTTCGGGCACCTGGGTGGCTCAGGTCGTGATCCCAGTGTCCTGGGATTGGGTCCCACATCAGGCTCCCTGCTCCATGGGGGATCTGCTTCTCCCTCTACCTCTCCCCCCCACCCCCCGATTGTGATCTCTCCCTCTCTCTCTCTCTCACTCTCTCTCTTTCAGGTAAATAAATAAAATCTTAAAAAAAAAAAAAAAAGATTGTCTTTTCCCCATTGTGTATTCTTGGCTCCTTTGTTGTAGACTATTTGACCACATGGATGTAGGTTTATTTCTGGGCTTTCTATTCTATTCTGTTAATCTGTATGTTTATTTTTGCGCCAATACAATACTGTTTTGATTATTATAGCTTTGTAGTATATCTTGAAATCTGGGATTGTGATCCCATGAGCTTTGTTCTTTTTTTTCAGGATTGTTTTGGCTATTTGAGGTCTTTTGTGGCTGCATACCAATTTTAGGAGTATTTGTTCTAGTTCTGTCAAAAATACTTTTGGTATTTCAATAGAAATTGTATTGAATCTGTAGATTTATTTGGGTAGGATAGACATTTTAACATTAATTCTTCCAATTCATGAGCATGATATATTTTTCCATTTGTTTGTGTCATCTTCAGTTCCTTCAGTGTTTTACAGTTTTAAAGTACAGGTGTTTCACCTCCTTGATTAAATGTATTCCTGAGTATTTTATTCTTTTTGGTACAATTGTAAATGAAGTTGTTTTCTTAATTTCTTTTTCTGCTTCTCCATTATTAGTACATAAAAATGCAATGGACTTCTGTATATTAATTTTGTATCCTATGACTTTATGGAATTTATCAGTTCTAATAGTTTTTTGTAGAATCTTTACTGTTTTCTATATGTAGTATCATGTAATCTGCAAATAGTAACCATTTTACTTCTTCCTTACCAGTTTGGATGACTTTATTTTTCTTAACTGATTGCTGGAGTTAGGGCTTCCAGTACTATGTTGAATAAAAATGACAAGTGTGGATATCCTTGTCTTATTTCTGGTATTAGAGAAAAACTGTTTTTCACAATGAAGTATGATGTTAGCTGTAGGTTTTTCCATATAGGGCCTTTATTATATTGAGGTATATTTTCTGTAAAACCATTTTGTTGCGAGTTTTTTTCATGAGAGGATGTTATCTTTTGTAAAAACTGCTTTTTCTGCATCTATTGATATGATCATGTTTTGTTGTTGTTGTTGCTGTTGTTGCTTTTGAAGTAGGCTCCACACCCAGTGTGGGGCTTGAATTTATGACCCAGAGATCAAGAATTTGCATGCTCTCCTGACTGAGCCAGCCAGGTGCCCCCACAGAGTTTTTACCAGATACCATAACACATGAGAGGTGAGAAGTTAACTAACTCACCCAAGGAGCCCCAGCTAGTAATTGGCAGAACCAGAATTCAAACTAAAACAGTGTGGTTCCAGAATCATTCTCTTACCAACTATGCTACATAATGTTTTGATCAATAAATAATCTTATTGGCAGGACTATGGCACTAAACAGCTGTAGTAGCTCTTTCCCATAAATTATGCAGAAGCCCTGACCAACGGAAAGGTGATTGCTGTTATCTACTCCCACACACACGAGAGACAATGCCATTTTGAACTAAATCTTGTAATCTCATATATCATAACACTATTGCTTTTCCACTGTTCCATGGATAAGAGAAAGCAATGGCATTCAAATTAAGTATGGCTCTGAAATAAGGAGAAAAGTAAAACTCATAATCTGACTCCATCCTCTCAGATGTCTTATAACATGGAGCTTTTAGATGTATTTTCACTTGCTAGAGGGCTAGAGAGATGCATTCAACAGCCAGATAGATTTCTTTTTAATGCAAATCCTATCATATCACTACTCTGTATCAAATTCTTCAATTGCTTTTCATTACACTTAGAATAAATACCAAATGTATTTGGGTGCACATAATGTCAGCATCATCAGACTCCCGCCATTTTCCCCCATCTCTTAGTGTACACCTCTCTCCCTTGTTTGCTTTATCCCTTCCACCTTGGTCTTCTCTTCTCTCCACTTGGGACACTCATCTTCCAACTCTTGCAGGGCTGGCTCCTTTTAATCCTTCAGGGTCTCAGAATAAATGTTATCTCCTTAGAGATATCTGTGGCCACCTGATATAAGTAGGTGACCCTCCCCTCCCAATTACTATCTAGCATGTCTCCTTATTTACTTCCTATCATGATCCAGAAGTAGTTAATGAATTAATAATGAAATTATTAATTATTTAATTATCCATTCTTTATCTACCCTATTAGAATGTAAGCTCTTTTGTTTGACATTACACTGATGATGTTAACACAGAGCCTGGCCTGTAGCAGAAGTCAATAGTTTATTATACTAAGAAATAAGAAGTGATAGATTTCATGGAATTTCCCAACATTCCTTTGTCTGCAAACTCATATATACCTCACCTTCCTATATATCTTTACCTGAAAGAGCACAGAATTTGGAGTTGGACAGATTTAGATTCCCATCCGCCTCTGCTGCTGCAAATTGCATGATCTTGGGCATGGTTGTGATTTTAAAACTTTTCTCAAAAAACCCCAAAAAACAAACAAACTTTTCCCTTATGTAATAAAGAAAAAGGTAATACTTACCTCATGGAGTCAGTGTGATCATTATGTATAATAATATCTATAGAAACGATCAGCTCTATTCCTGGCACTTAGCCACCAGTTAATAAATGTTTGTTCACTTTATGTCTTTTGTAGCTGCAGTGTCCCCCTCTTACAAGTTCATGGATCACACCAAACATATTAGAAAATAAAAGTTAACAAAAAGCAATATTTTATAAGTTTCAAATCTCTGAGCATTAAACCTCACTTTTTAAATCACAGAAAATTTAAATAAGAGGAGAAAAATTACACAGAGGAAGAAGAAGAGAAGCAATAGGCATAGGACAGAAAGGTGAAGAAGAAAAAAAAAGGAAGAAAAAATAAAAGGATTTGCACCTTGCCAGGATACTGACAGATCCTTCCAGTTCTGGCCTAGTATTCACTGAAGACCCATACAGAACACAGAGGCAGTTCTTGCTGATTGCTTTGAAACAGTACCTGCTGCCAGGGCCCACATGCCGTTGCAACTTGACATTTTTCAGAAATGAACAACTCTTTCTTATGTGTTTTGGCCAATGTGACCATTTCACAGATGTTATATGTTGAAGAAACATCTAGTTTCTTACCTTTTTTTTTTTTTTCTTTTGAGGCTATAGCAAATGTGGACGTTAAAGGCTAAACAACCCAATATTTAGCATTTTAGAACGTGGTTATATTCCAGCATTTGTTTACTTATTAAAAAAATTTAATGACATATTGGAAAAAGAATTTTCTTAAAGAGAAAGCCTCTGAGGTATTTCTGGAGGCATATTTCAGATTCTGAAGGAGGGTTTAGTAGGAAATATTTTTTGCTACAATGTTTGACGTGAGTCCAGACTATTCCTGGAACTCTCTTTATATAGAAGCAACATATATAGATATCTTTAGAGGTTACTAGTAGGTTTGAAATGAAATTTAAATGTTCTCATTTCAAAGGAGCAGGGCTTCTAGTCTTAGGTGAGTGCACCAGCCATTTTATTTCTTCACAGTATCCCTATTCTGTCCCCATCTGTCTATTTATAACATTTTTATAACAGGAGAAATAGCCTTGTGTGTCCTAATAGATAAGACTCTTGGGTACTATTTGCCAGCTCATGGGGTGGAACCAGAATCGGTGGCATTGCAGGTAAAAATTAGGTTTCAGGATACAAAATGAGATCACATAACAATATCTTGTCTTCAAATGAGCTTTAGCTGATCTATTTACATAATGGTTTGAAAAATAAGTAATTACTGCTACCAAGTTGATCAGCAATGTTATCTTAAAATATCTCTAGAAGTGATAGTTTTGTACTGGAAGAATATTTAAGAATCATCCTGTGAGTTCAAGTCAGATTTGGTGAGAAGGAATGCAGAATCTTCAGAAATGTGCATCTGTTCTTAAGTTGAGGAATTGTGAATCTAGAGTGCAACTAAATGGGATAGATTGAGCAGCAATTTGAGAAATTTCAGTGTGTCACTTCCTAGGTAGGTTACACCCAATGGGGATTCACCTTATCCAGCAAGGCTTTTAGCACAGGTTCTTCCTGGAGGCACCTATATGACCTACCAAGACGTTTTGCTTCTGTCTGCTTCACTTCTTTTGGAACTTGATCTCTACCTGTGAGGCTCCCTCCAACGTCACCTCACTTCTCAAACTTGCCTTGAATTTAAGGAGACTGGCCATAGTGCATTTTTAGAACTGACTTTAACACCCAAATCATGGAAAGATGGGATTATTTTCTCCATCTTAATAAAAACAATCCATCATTTTCCTTTCCTTCTGTGGGAAAGTTCATAATGAAAATGTTCACACATTAGTGCTTTAATAGGGAGCCCGATGGCTGTCGTCTACTATTAAGTGTTCATCAGCTTGTGATAATTCTTTTAGCTGAGGGTTCCAGAATCCTGTGACTTGGCTATCCAGATGTGGAGGAACAAGGAATGCCCTAGTAAGAAAGCCAAAATCCTGTTCACACAGGAATTTGGTGGAGAATTCATGGCCTATTTCATTTCTACCCACCCATGGCCCTCATGAATCCTGCTGTTGCCTGACCAGATCAGGTCTGTTTATAAGGCCCTCCCTTTTAACTTGAACCCCTACTGGTTTTCCTACTTTATTTATTTATTTTTGTGGAGGGGATCCTCATTTTTTTTTTTTTCCCACACACTTAGCTGAACTCAAGCTTGAGGCCAAATAAGACTGCCCCAAGTGGATTCCACAGCTCTGTTCCTCAGCTGGCTAGGTCCTCTTGTGATGGCATTCCCAAGGATCCATTGGCTGGGATCCATAACATTCCACTATCAGGACTGCTGACAAAGGTTTATTTTTTTAATGCATTGTAATCCAATGCTTAAGGAAGCGGGGGGGATGTTTACTGTATGAGCCTTAGTTTGTAGTGGGTTTACCTAAGATTCCCAGGGCATTCTGAAAGCATGGGATTTAATGCTCTGCAGTCTCTGAAGGTAAAACAAAACAATAAACTTATTTCCCTTTTGTATCTTCCCTTCCAACTTTTTTTTTTCATCCCTTTGGGAAAACATCACTCTTTCCAAATTGAAGACTCTCTTCAGAAAAGGAGAAATCAAGTGACTAACATTCTTTCTTTTGCAAGAGAAATAAAAATAACACACACACAAAGAGAGAACATTAAGTGATTTCCTTTCCAGTGATCTTTGACATGTTTTTTTATGAACATATCTCCAGACTTCCCTTCTCCCAAGATACAGCTCCTCACATCAGAGTTGGATTAAAACAATGAAATTAATTAATTCCTTAATAAAAATAAGTCAGAAAATGTACATTGTTAAGATTTCTTTAAAAAGTAGAACCTTTAAAAAAATAAATAAAAAGTAGAACGTTTTACATCTTTCCAAAAAAGAATGGCTTTCAGTTTTACCTAACACAAGATGGTATTTACAATAGGACAAAGAAAGAGATGACCCAGAAAAAAATGGGACTTGACCAAACTGATGGCCTTGTTAAGAATATCAGTATCATTTTCTCACTAGTATTACTAAAAACAATAACAAGTGACATTTACTAAGCCCTTTCCATAGACCTGGTATCCTGCCAAGCTCTTTACAGGCATTATCTCATTTCATCTTTAAGATAAACTCTATGATATAACTTAGGGGTTGGAAAACTTATCTATAAAGGGCCAGATAGTGAATATATTAATTAACCTTCGCAGTCACACAGGGTCTCTGTTACATAGTCTTCTTTGCTTTTGTTGTTTTCATAACCCATCACAAATATAAACACCATTCTTAGCACCTGGCTGCAAATTGAATGTGGTCTGTGGGCTGTCGTTGGCTGGCCCCTGATTTGATCTAAGTAGAACTTATACCATTTCCATTTACAGAAGAGGAAGTTAAGGCTTGGAGAAGGTAAGTAAACCTGCCAAAGTTATATACCTAGTAAGTAGCACAGGATTTCAGTTAACCACGTAGACCCTAGCAAGAGTAAATGAACTGCAGTTAAATCTGACAAGTCATGTAAACAGGAAATAAATATAGAGCATTTCTAATAAGCCCTATATAGTTCATTATAACTAGAAATGTCACTGTAGTGTCAGCTAGTTTATAAATGCCTTACTGGACATACCGATAAATATATACTATTTCCACTTACACTACTGGCACGTATAATAGCAAATGAAGACCGTTCATGACCACAAACAAATAGAAAGATTTCATTTTATTTTCCTTTTAGAACACTGTAGCATTTTCCAGCCTTAACTAACCTAGTTCTGATTTTAATTTTTCCTGGTCTTTACCATCTCCTTTCCTGAAGTCACAGACAACTAAAGTAAATACACATTCAAAATTTCACAAGCACAACTGAGCTTCACTGAAAAGGAAAAAAAAAAAAACAGTGCACAAAAAAACCCCCACAATGGGCCTAAGATTATTTCTTTATTACATTCCTGAATCCAGAATTTGAATGTCAATCCTTCTAAATTTTTACTGATTATCCAAATTGGCAAAAAGGGAAAAAAATAATGAAACATTCAGAAACATAAGATTTTTTCAATAAAATTGGATAGCTCAATTCTGTGGTTTGAGTATATAGTAATTTAAATTGATTAAAATCAATGCATTTGAGGTTAAAAATTATTAACAGGGAACATGTATATATGGTACTTATCGGCACTAAGACTGCTTTTCCTGGCGGAAGTAAAATTATGTTGACTGTTAAAGACTTGACCTAAAGTATCAACTGTAACTTTTAAATGCTCATTGTTCATTATTGAGTATTTTGTTGCAGATTTTTTTTTCTAGATAATAATGTTAACTCCAATTATAACAACAGGAATCAAATCAATTCAAATCCGGGGAATTTGTAAAGCATAGGTATGTCCAAAATTAGGAAGAAAAAACATATCCAAAAGATAAAAATCTTTATGTATATTCTTTTTAATATGTCTCTTTAAAGCATCTAAATTCGGGCTCATCGACCAGTAAAACTGATGGAGTCACATATTTTGAACATTTCCCCATATATGTAATTTTCTCACTGGACTGAAACAACTCCTTTTATTCTCTTGGGTGTAAATGTTTTTAAAAACTGCCTGCCTATAGTGTTATCTAATATCCAGAGTCCTAGCAATAAATAATACACATTAAGTAACCATCTTGGTTGATTTTTAAGAATTTGTTTTTTCCTTTGGAATAAAACGAAGCAAAAGGAAACTTAGAAATGTATATATACAGACTGGCCACAACCAGCAAAATGCAGGAAATTGGACACACTCTAGATGGAGAAAGAATTTCAGATTTCTATCCCAGCTCATTCTGCCTGTAACACTGCAGTGCATTGTCGAGCACAGGAGGGCCTGGGGTGCTTGGGAGAACAGATGGCAGCTGGTTAGGCCAGACAGGAGAGAAAAGGAAGGAGTGGCCACCCAGGAAGTGATGGTAAATTGTACAGCTTGCTCTTCTCGCCTTCAGATGAAAAAAAAACAAAAAAAAAAGTATTTAGGAAGTCTTGAGCCAATGGTCAGCACTGCAGCCACACTGAAGCAGTTCCAGCCCAAGGTACAAAGCAAGGTAGAGCAGCCCTAGGAACAATCCGGGCGTCCTCATGGAAAAGTTAGGAGACAGTAATGGAAGAGTGCAAGGACAACCCTGGGACAAGCAGCATCCTTGAAATAAAAATAAAACCCAGTTAAGTTTGCAGACTCAGTTTTGCCTTCAAGAACCGAATGCTATTTGAAAGGTAGGTGAGATACAGGACTCTTTCGTGAAATGAACAGACCCAGCCGAGCGGAGCAGCTGTTCTTGCTTCTCACTGTGGAGTGATCAAGAAAAAATAAATAGACTTCCAGAGAAGCAGAAGGAAATAAAGCTGAGATTCATAAATGTGAGACTTGTGAAACTCTGGGAAATGGTAACGAAGGAGATTATGGAATCACCTAAAGGATTATCTTTAAAAGCCTCGAATCATTGTATCAGCATTATTAAAAACCTGGCTATTTTCTTTCGGAAAAACAAAACAAAACAAAACAAAACAAAACAATGTGAAGTAATGGCATATCAAGGTATAATATGTCAAGTAAATTTTGACTCTCAAACAGCAACATAATTTCTGTACATCTTGCCTGTGTCGCTTCTATTTTGTATATGAACATGCTGCGCTTGTATCCAATTTTCCTAAGTGCATTATCAAATTTTTGAGCAGTACTTTAAAAATATTCTCACAGCGCCTGAGTCAGTGTTCTGCACACAGTAAATGGGCATCCACCAAAAATATAAAAATGGGAAAGTCATGAAGTTGGAATCCATAATTCCTGCACCCCCTGAGTTCCCGCATGGATTACAGCTCCGCCCATTCCCTTCTGCTATTGTGCAGAGAAGTAATGTGAGGGGCTGGCAGTGAGGTAGGAGAAACTGTTGCGGGTTCAAGGAGTAACACACGAGAAGCTCAAAGCTGGGGAGGAGGAGGGAGAGAGAGAAGGGTATCATGGGAAGAGTTTCAACAGGTGAAAATAATTCCTCAGTGGCTGGAGGTAGTAGTGGTGGGTGGGGAAAGGCAGAGGGAAGTGGAAAGAGATGAGACTGCTAGCGCCTCTTACAAACAAGGTGAGAGGTTGGGTTTGCGGGGCCTCAGAAAGACTCTTCCAGAGTCTCTTGTAAACAAGGTGAGAGGTTGGGTTTGGGCTTTCTCATGAGGGCAATAGGGAGCCACTGGAGGGTTTTAAGCAGGAAAACCCAGGATCAGAGATAGAGTTTGAAATGTTCTTTCCAGGTGCAGTGAGAGCAGAGGTTGGAGAGAAGATAATCTAGAGGCTTAGAGGTCAGTTTGGAAGCTTTGGCAGAATCCAGAAAAGAAATGATGGCAAATTGCAACAAGATAGTAGAAGAATGGAATAAAATGAACTAGGGCTAGGAGATCCGAGGAGATGTGGGGAAAGTGAGAAAAAATAGAGAAAGGGTGAAGGCCACGTTTGTGGTTTCAAATAGAGACCACAGAAATTAGTGTAGGCTTAGGGGAGAGAAAAATTGTGTATCTTCCAAACTGTAGCTTCTGCTTTGGATCCGTCTGAAGATATGGCTTCCGGGATCCTCCACCTCCTCTCAACCCTTCCATTAATTATTAGAGGATTCTGCATAGAGATTGGTTATTTGTATTAAAATGGAAGTGTGCAAAATACAAAATGCCCTAAATTATCACAGTCAGTAACTCTAATTGGTATCAATTAAGACCTTGAATTCTTCCCTACCTAAAATTAACCTTTTACTGTCAGAAAATATTTCTGAAGCAATATGCAAACCATTACCATCTTACGGGCTTGTGAAATACTGAAGTGTTTACTAACGCATTTTCTTTTCCAAATTATATCTTCTACTAAGTGAATTCTTTATCTGATATTTTGTGTTAATCGAATAATATGTACATTTACATGTACAATGGGCATACACAGACATAGGTAAAACCCATAGCTTTCCTAAACTGCAAGTTCAATATTTCTGTGCTAGTTCCAAACTTCCTATTCACTATTTAGAAGCCTTCCTGCAAGACACAAAATCCATTGTGCAATATTTTTTTTTTTTACCAGACTGCAGGAGTGCAAAAGTATACACTGTTTCCTTCAAAAATGGAATCATCATTCACAGATGTAGATGTGTACTTGTTATGCCAAGATGAGACAGATGTGGTTCTATTCACTCAGGGACAGGTGCTACGGAAAAAGAGATAAAACATTTGTAGAAAGTGTAAGCAACTGCATCGCTGTTGCTAAATAAATAAACTCTCTGCCAAAAAAACTTTATTTGCTTATTTCTCCTTATTTCTCCTGAATGTTTATTTTAAGATCTGGGGGAGCTAAGCTCTATTCAGTTTTATTTTCCTGCATTGGTCAAAAATGCACAGGACGTGCATATGTGTCTGAACATGTTCCACAAGAATAAATGGCACAGACAGCCCCACATGCCATTTTATACTAATATTAATTACTATGAAGCAAGCTCACCCCCTGATGTACACACCCACAATTTGACACCCTTAACTTCTGGCAAGATCATGTTCACCGTCCTTGTGAAAGAAAACAGGTTAAAATGAGGGCCATGAAAGCACTAGGTGTTTTGGAAGGAAAATCCAACTTCCTATGCCTTTTCTGAGAAACATTTTGGTGAGCTACAGACTAAGAACAGTACCGGGAGCAGAAATGTGCAGCTGCTAGGCTAGGACAAGGAAACAGAAGATGATCTTGATTTTAAATATTCGTATTAATTCTGACTCCAAAAGAAGGATCGGCTGGGAATCAGCAGCTGGGAGAGGGAAGGCGAGTGGAAAAGATGATTTTGATTTTAAATGTATTTAATCATAATGCAAAGTGGAGAAAGAAGGAGATCTGCAGCTGGGCCAAGGAAGGCAGAGGGCTGAGCTGGAATCTTGTCTTTCTTTCAAATACGCAGCTTTGGCTTTACTGGAACCCAGGGGGACCAGGAAACTTGTGAATACACAGAAAGATTTTACAGCTTGAGGGGGCTGCAAATAGAAAGCTCTGCCTGCCCATGTTGATGTTAAGGAAAAAAAAAAAAAAAATGATAATAAGGGTAGTTGGTAAATATAATGAGATTAATCCCAGGATCGAAAAAGCAGCAGAAAACTCAACAAAGTGTTGGCTGTAGAGTGCTCTAATAAAAACAAACATTCTGATTATCTGATAGTTATCTCTCATATAAAAGAGTTTTGTTATCATTCTTTAAGAATTAGGAAACTAAAACTATGGTGATCATTGAAATTAGTGAATATAATGTACTTTCTCAGATGATGATTTTAAAGGCAGTTTAGGGACTCTCAGAACATTATGTCAGTACAGTTGGGGCTTGGTAAATGTTTGTGGAATGAAAATAAAAGTCAATAAACAATCATTAACCCATATTTTATTTTTTAATTTAATTTTATTTTTTTAAGATTTATTTATTTATTTATTTGACAGAGAGAGAGACAGCGAGAGAGGGAACACAAGCAGAGGGAGTGGGAGAGGGAGAAGCAGGCTTCCCGCCGAGCAGGGAGCCTGATGTGGGACTCGATCCCAGGACCCCGGGATCATGACCTGAGCCAAAGGCAGATGCTTAACGACTGAGCCACCCAGGCACCCTAACCCATATTTTAGATACGGAAGGACGAAACATGTACTGAACCTACAGTGTTCTCTGAAAGCTGTTTTGTGTATTGGCTTATTATTTTGTTATTTGTCTCACGAAACAAAGTGTCAAGAAAAACTCAATTGAACTTTTTTTTTTTGCTATTCTGAGTAATGTGGGTTTAAAGTGTGAAATTTCCACCTCACACCGATGATATTTAAGATACGATTTAAGAAACCCAGAAGATATATGTAAGTGTGTGTTGATAGTGCCCATAATGGGGGAAGATGTTTAAGGGGATAATCTCAACTAAGGAATCATTTGCTTTCAATATGAAAAGGTAAATATAACATACATTTCATACTGCCAAGTTGAGAGAATCTTTGTTCTGCTTAGGGTTATTCAATATTTTGAGATTCTTTATTTTGTTTTAGTGAAAAGTGACTTCTTTTTAGGCCCAACTTCTATTTCCACAATGATAATCCCTTGGATACAATAGACAGTTTGTCAATAACAGGTCATGTCTTAATTTTTGACCAATAAAAAATTCAACTTCGAAACCAGTTAAAAGACTGTTTAAACATCCATTCACAGAATTATCAACATTCTAAAATAGGCGGTGGTGGTTGGGTTGCAGAGTGGGAGGAGCCTTGCACAAGAATCTGTCTTTAATTTTTTTTAAGTCAATTTTGCTCACCAGGTGGGGGCTTTATCCATGCTTTTCAAAGCTTGACCAACGAATCCAGCTTAATACAAATATTTCCCTGTGTGGGCAGAATAGTCAAAGCCTTAACTGGTTTAAATCCAAGTAAGAGATTTTACTTTGTCTGAATGCCAGAAAGCATACAAAAAACAATTATCAAGGGCATAAAATTCATCTTTGTATCCATCACGAAGCACTGAGTAGCAATGGATATCCATTGTTCAATGTCATTCTGTGTATTCTTAGCAGATTTCTAATTCTAAATACACGATTTTGTTTTATTTTTTTGACAACTTCTGTCAATATAAGTCCTGAAAGTAGGTTGTATTTTTCCTTTTCAGTGAAGCTGGAAGAAGCAAGTATATAAAAAATACCGTTACTTCCTTACATTTATATTTTGTACAACCCAGCATTGATTTGCTCCTTATTTAAGCAACATTTTCTTGATAAATTAAAAAAGCAGCAATAGCTATTACTGCAGGCTATATACAGCCTCTAATATCACTTAAGCATATTACAGAATATAATATCTGGTACTTAACGACTAACTTGCATATGAAAGCTCACATAATGTCTCATAAAACCCTTAAAATGGCTTCAGTTTAAGAGTCTCTTTAAAAAAAAAAACACCTTCAGGGAATATTGTAAATGAAGTAGCACTCCAGCCTTGGAAAAAAAATTCACACACTTGCAGAAATTTTTAATATAAATTGAACACATTAAAAATTAATTTTGCATGACCATTTCGCATTGCAGTGCCAATGCATAGTTAAGATAAGGCCTTAACTCTTCTTTGTTTAAAGTAACATGGAAGCTCTTTGCTTTCTCTCTTTGCTTTCATCTGTACATAATTATTATTTTCATTAATCAGAAATGGACCCCCATTTTCCTATTCTGACAGCCTCAGCTGGAGTTGACGGAAACCCTACCTGAGTCACCAGGGTAACTTAACCATAAACTTCTAGAAAACTCATTAAAGAAAGGTGTGAGCTGACAATTAACCAAGGCAGTTTCCATCATACTTCCCTTTTTTTAAACTGAGGGGCTTGGGAGAAAAACTTACTCATCAGAAAAGTAGTTTTGCCCTGAGAAGTAAATCTGCACTGCTTTGCCATCACTCCCCTCTTCACTGACCGCTGATTTGTCTCTTCGTATTTGGTTTCAACTGAATGGGCTCTCTTTGATGATTTGTGTGGCTTTTAACAGGAGCATTAAAAAAGTAACCCAATGTGCATTTTCTGTTATGATGTTTATTTTTTGATGGAAATAAAAAGGGGCAAAAATAACCACCAGTTATACCTTTTTGTATATGTGCGGATTTTTTTTTTTATTAGTCTCACAGCCACAATTTTCCAACAAAAAATTCCCAAAGAGGGCATCAGTTGCAATAAGACATTGACGAATGTCTATCTCCGCGGAGAGCTGGCGTTGTATGGATCTGACACGCTGCAGTTTTCTGTCACTCCGACATGAGCAGCTAGTGCATGATGCCAGTGGGAGCTCAGAGGGAGTCGCTGGGGTGATTCACAGATTACATGATCAGTTAGTGATCAGTTTTAAAAAGGTGGGGAAGGAGCTGACCTAAGAAAGTGTCCTAGACCTTGGGTCAAAGGTGCTATATAAATCTAGCAAACAAAGAAATAAACCCAGAGCACATGTTCCTTAAAGAAACTTGCATCCTATCCTTTCATTGTTCGAATCAGAGATTTTACTGTGCAAATCTTAAAAGCCGAAAATAAAATGAGAAACCTCAGGCTTAGTTCAGAATCTATGGTTTAACTTACTGGGGTAGGGAGAGAAAGTTTTGGGTCAGGGGACAAGTTTTACAAGAGTATTTTCTTAGCTTTCTTAAGCTTCCAAAAGACCTTGTGAAATATTACAAAATGTATCCCCTAGTTCTCTCCTAGTTCTTATGCTCCACGTTAATACCATTTATAAGATACAACAATGAGACAGACTCCGAAGCTATTGAGAAGATGTTCATTGCTCACTGCCAAAAAAGGTATTAGACTGGTGGTATCTTATCTTGAAAAAAAAAAATCATTCAAACTGTAAAAATGTAGTGAAGCCAATCTGTCTGGAAGAATTGGAAAGAACTATCCAACTGCTTGCAGACACATACAACACTTTCTAAGAGCCTCACCTAACACAATCTCTATGTTACCCACCAAGCATGGTGTACTCTAGATTTGTTTTCAGAAAGCTGCAGCCTTATTTTCCATTGAAATGTTTCCAGTCAGACTTCAACCATTGGTTATTGCAATGCAAGAAACAATACCCTATACTGTAACTGCATTCACATGAGTCCAGTATGTTTTCCCCCATTTTTTAATTGGAAGGTTATGAACAGGATAAAGACTGTAAGAGCTAGACATTTTTTAGTCCTGGGTGAACAGAGTCATGCAAAGTCCCCAAATGTACCAAATTTAGATATGTACAAAAGAAAGTACAAAAATCTATAGAGACAAATCCTTCTTTGTGGTTTTAGTAATTCTCAGTAAACAGCCATGTAAACTTACTTTCTCTCTCATCTCTCTCTCTCTCTCTCCCTCCCCCTCGGTCTCCCTCCCTCTCTCTCTCTCTCTCTCTCTCACACACACACACACACACACACACACACACATGCAATCAGTGGCAATCCATGAAGTCCAAACTAGAAAAGAGTCATGTAAAATTATTTCAGCCTTCCTGGAGGATATCTTTGAATAATCACCTGGTACTAACATGCTCAGCTGCTACTAGAGGTAATGGAGATACAAGTATCTATAAGGTCAAAATAAAGTTAATTTTGTATTGAATTATTACTTTATAGTGTTGAATCCACAGGGAAGTCAAAGAAGTCAGATACCAAAAACCTAATTGGATACCAACACCCAGAATAATCCAATTTTCACATAAAGTTGTACAAAATGAGTAGCAATCCTTTAGAATTATTTTGGATCTCTCAATAAGTAACTCCAAATAGCTATGGGGCTACTAAAGCAGAAATGCAACCCTATGTTCCCAAATGCTCTCCCCATTCTGCAGCTTCTAGGATCATATGAATTAGGCAAAAATGATGACATAATAAGCATGACATGTGCCTACTACTTCCACATTCCTGCAAGCTTATATATGTAACCACGAACACATACTTTTATTATATAAACAATAATAGAAATCCTCTCCAATAGAAAATTTTCATTAAAACATAAATCATAAGATCAAAAGTGATACATCTATACAGACATTATCATATGTCCCAAGCTGCATTCTCTCTCTTTAAACAAAACATAAACTCCAGCTACCTTCTTTCCTAATGGAGGTTATTTTTTTGCTTCTCTTCAAAATTGTAAGCAAATTGAGGCCTTGACCAGACATAATAGGGTATAGAAGAATGGGAAGAGGTGATGAACGAACACACAGAGGTCATTTTGTAAATCTGTCCCTCCTCCAATTTTCTGTGATTTACAGTTGATAGGAAGGTGTTTAGGCTGAATTGTGTGCCCCTTGAAGTTCATATTTTGAAGTCCTAACCCTCAGTAACTCAGAATGTAACCTTATCTAGGAATAGGGTCATTGCAGATGTAATTAGTTTTGAAATTAGTTTTGATTAGGGCATACTGGAGTAGGGTGAGCCTCTAAACCAATGTGACTAGTGTCCTTATAAAAAGGAGAAGTTTGGGTGGGCACACACACACAGAATGTCATATGAACATGACAGCACAGATAGAGGTGATACGTCTACAAGCCAAGGAATGTCAAAGATTGCCAACAAACCACCAGAAGCTATGGAAAAGGCATGGGACAGATTCTTCCTCACAGCTCTCAAAATAAAAAAAAAAACCCTGACAATGCCTTGATCTCAGGCTTCCAGGCTTTAGAACTGTGACATAATGAATTTCTGTTGTTTAAGAACCACCACCGCCACCACCCCCCTATTTGTGGTACTCTGTTACAGCAACCCTAAGAAACTAGTACAGGAGGTTTCCATCATGACTTTCTGGGTTTACTGTCCAATGAGGCCTTAGCATAATAACAGAGCACAATAGCAACCTAAGCCTTTATGAAGGACCTCCTACCCCATGAACACCTGAGAGGTGCATGTTAACAGTGTGGAAGACATCCAAAGAAGCACCCCAAGTGTCCATTAGTGGATGAGTGAATAAAGAGGATGTGGTATATAGAGACAATGGAATATTACTCTGCCATAAAAAAGAATGAAATCTTGCCATTTGCAACCATATGGATGGACGTAAATGTTATTATGCTAAGTGAAATAAATCAAAGAAAGACAAATACCATATGATTTCACTTATATGTGAAATCTAAAAAAACAAAACAAGTAAAAAGCAGAATCAGATCTATAAATATAGAGAAAAAATTGATAGTTGCTAGAGGCAAACCAGTTGGGGGGGATGGGCAAAATGGGTGACAGGGAGTGGGAGATACAGGCTTTCAGTTATGGAATGAATATGTCATGGAAATAAAAGGTACAGCATAGGGTTTATAGTCACTGGTATTGCAGTAGCGTTCTACGGTGACAGATGGTAGCTGCACTTGCTGTAAATATAGCATCACATAGAGACTTGTAGAATCACTCTGTTATACACCTGAAACTAACATAACATTTTGTGTCAACTATATTTCAACAAAATATATAGAAAGTAAAAATAAATAAATAAAAAACAAAGAAGCAATTTAAGAAAATTAACATGGGTTAGGGAGAGACAGCAATAGTACAATAATAGTATAAAACTCAACAAATGGAGTGTTTGTTTGTCTGTTTGCTTGCTTTTTCCAGAGCTTTTGTTTATAGAAGAAGCAAGAGTGACTCTACACATCAGGAGCAGAAGTTCAAGTTTTCCACTGGGAAAGGACAGAGTTCACATTTGAGTATTTAATACATACTTGTTACATGAAAAAGTGAATGAATAAGCAATATCCTGCAAAGCTTCAGAGAGGAGGTAAAACTTTAGGCACTGATGGTCCTGAGTGGGTAACAGCTTATTTTACACAAAGCTAAATCAAAGCAAGAATAACATTTTACCCAAATATGATGTAGTGGTAAATTTCTGAGTAGGAAAAAAAAAAAAAAAAAAAGATTTAGAAGAATTCCACAACCTTTGGAGAGAAGTTGTATCATACAAAATATAAAACTTGTTATCAATATTCACAGTATACTGTGGCCTAATTATATAATCTCATTTATTTTTAAATTTTCATAAAATATAATATACATAATACTTGATGATGTGGATTCTTGGAATGATTCTCAATGCTAGCATGTTATGAGATGGGATACATGCATTTATGTGTTCTTTGAAACAGAGAATGTTGATCATACCAGACAGGGTAGCATGATCCGATTTTCCTTTCAAGGCTTACCTGATATTTGATTTCTCTATAAAGGCAGATTATATATATATGTGACATACACATGTACTTGTATACATATGCATCCATCTATATGGACATAGGCAATATGTCAAAACAATCTGGCAACAAAAGGGTGCTCTTTAGGTCCAATCTGGAGTGCTTTCCCCACCCCAAGGGGCCTGCTAAGGAAGAAGGAAATCTAGATCTCTTCTTGCTCCAGCAAACCATGGTGAAAGACTGCATGTAGTTATTAACAGGATCAACATTCTGTTTCCCTTCTCGCCTTCCTCTTTTAAGGTCATTATAGACCTAGGAAAGCAAAATAAATCAACCCTTCTCTTTAATTATTTAATGGGATACAAGGAGTTCCATGAAGAGAAATAGGATAATAAGTGGGTTGAGGTGGGATAGGATTCATGACTTGGATAACGGTTCCTACTCCTTGGAGTCGTATCACACTCCATGCTCCACAATACCAGGCAGGACATTTAATCACAGAGATGAACCAGGAAGCAGCTATAGTACCTCCACACAACATAGAACATTCATATATTATAAATGAATGATATACGGTATAAACATGATTGCTTAGTAACTAATGGCCGAAACACGGGTTTAGTCCATGACCTATGTAAAAAATGTTTGGCATTTAATGCAGAATACACACAAGAGTATTTCCTTGCTTTAAAACTTAAAAAGTGGATGCTCATTAAGCAGAAACATCAAAATCAAGTTCAGATGGGAACCAAAAGAATGTCATTCTACCTGAGATTTTAGTTGGATTAAAATAGTGCTGTCGCACTGACAGACACTCACATTATACAAAACACAGTAAGATAAGGAGAAAGATAAGGCTTAGAGGAAAGACAAAATGCCTTGTATATATAAATATATGGATAATTCACACACACACATGCACACCGCCCCCCCTACACACACACACACACACACACACACACACACACACATCAATGGTTCTCTAAAGCTCTGTCAGCTAACCGCCAGGGACAAACTACTGGCAATTATTTTCCAAAAAAAGGAAAAAAGAATTATACTAATTTGATGAGAGATTAATGGCATTATGTTTAGCATTAACTAATCTTAAATATATTATTTACCTTGTAAATATTGTCACAAACCTCCCTACACCATAAATATTAAAACTTAGTCATTCTATCCCTTATATCTACTTAATGGTTTATCCAACTCTCCAGAATTACAGAAGATATACCTTTTTGAAAATAGCTTCACATTTTTGTTTCATGATAACATTTGAACCACAAAGTTAATTCAAACTTGATCTTAACAATCTTACATAGAATATCTAATTTCTTCTTATCCAAAGGCTTCAAGGGTTTCAATGTGCTAAACAACAGACACCGAAGGAAAGCATTAGAATGTTCGTCCTTCATGAGAACAGCCAAAATGAGGACTCATCAAGGACCCAGCTAATGTGAAGGCCTGCTCTTAATGGTTGTGTATATGTAGTTAAAATAGAAACATCTGCCATAAGTGAATTATGATCCCTTGTAAATGTTCTGTCCCCTTGAGTTTCAAAACTTACAAACTGAGAGAATAATGATTGCTTGATTTCTCTCTCACCTTAGCTGTTTTTTTCTTTCCTTTTAAAATTAACTTGACACATTACATTCAAAAAAAGAATTCTGAAATTTTAGGATATTCTCCCCCAAACATGTTTTTGAACACAATGAAAACCAGGATTACCCACACACTGTAATTTATAAGGCAAAAGGGCTTGGTAAACTATACTATTTCTTATCAAAGGACAGAGACTCCACTTCATTTTAGAATGGGATACTATGAAGAATGTTTCTTCACTTTTTTTTTCAGTGCAAGCTAACTGCACTTACTGAAAGAAACATTTCAGGCTGAAATGCATCCTGGAAACTAGCATCAGAACAAGTATCTACCTTCTCCTATGTCTTTACAAGATTCAGGAGTTGAGAAGGGGGTAAAACAATAATAACAAAAGTAGATTCAAAGTACTTATAATTCATAATTAAACCTCCATAACAGTGCCTTGTTATGTCTAACATTTTTTTTTATTATTATTATTCCCTCCGTCTGCCCACCCACCTTCCTTTTGCTAAGTGCAATACACTCATCTGCTTCAACTAGTGGGCCTCAACCTTGGCTGCACGTTACAATTACCTAGAGAACTTAAAAAATAAGATACAGGGGGCGTCTGGGTGGCTAAGTTCATTAGGCATCTGCCTTCGGCTCAGGTCATGATCCCAGGGTCCTGGGATCGAGCCCCAAGTCAGGCTCCTGCTCGGTGGGGAGCCTGCTTCTCCCACTCCCTCTGCCTCTCCCTCTGCTCATGTTCTCTCTCTCTATCTCTGTGTCTCAAATGAATAAATAAAATCTTAAAAAAATAAAATAAATAAAATAAAATGCAGATAACTAGGGCAGGGCTCAGGTTTGGATAGTTTTAAAAGGGCCTCAGGTGACTCCAGTGTTCAGTCAGTGAGGAGAACAGCTGTACTAAACCAGTGGTTTCCAGACCTTGCTAATAACCAGAAGCACCTGGGAGCTTTTTAAAAGCGTAGAGCCCTTCGCTACCCTACCCCACCCTCTTTCCTATCTATGAAATGGAATTGGAACTTCCAAAGTATCTAGTGTTTGTGTTTATTAGCAACTCCTCTATTATTTTCATGGATGAACAGCTTTGAGAACCACTGAATGCACATTATAATTCAATCAAAGAGGAAAAAAAAAAAAAGGAGTTCTGATCAAACCTATTTACATTGCATCAGAATGAGGTCTTATTTTACCTGAATTTCATGGTGAAATCGTCTATGTTCTTACGTATCCATTCAATAAATGCAGGTGTTTGGACCATGGTGCTAACTCCCACATAGGCTTCAAGGGACCTATCTTCTGAGAACCTCACTGTAGCCTCTCTACACTGAGTTGGCTACTCTCATCTCTCTGTTCCGTTGCTCTTACACCTACTTGTCATAGACCGGACCACCATGGATGTTTGCACGTCCAATCTGTATGCATTCCCGAAGAGGTACTGTGCTCTTACATCTACTCGTCATAGACCGGACCACCACGGATGTTTGCACGTCCAATCAGTATGCATTCCCGAAGAGGTACTGTGCTCTTACGCCTACTCGTCATAGACCGGACCACCATGGATGTTTGCACGTCTAATCTGTATGCATTCCCAAAGAGGTACTGTGCTCTTACACCTACTCGTCATAGACCGGACCACCATGGATGTTTGCACGTCCAATCAGTATGCATTCCCGAAGAGGTACTGTGCCTTAGGTATGCTAGCAGTTTACCATGTGCCGGACCCTGAAGTGAGTGCTCTGCATGCATTATCTCCATGAGTTTTCTCAGAGCCTTAATTTCCTCATCCATAAAGTGGGCAGTGGGACATCATTTTTTGCCAGTTTGAATAAGCTCATTCCAAACTGATGGGAGCCTTCTCTGTTAACACTAAAATGTTATCTAAAATGAGGCCTGGGACCTCCAAGGTTGAGGGATGTGAGGACAAGAAAACAGTGGGTTAGATCACTCAAAGATCTCTTGTCTGCATCTTTGGCAAAAGTCTAACTGCTGCACATCAAACAAAAAAAAGTAAGGGAAGAATTTTACCCACTTAAAGCAGGAGGATTCTCACTTTTTCTCAAACCCAATGGGAACTTATACTACAGTTACATGCCTTGCAACTTTGGACCTATCTTGAGTAGTTCACAAGTTCTCAAGCGAACTACTCAAGCTAACCAAGGAGCCAGTTCATTCAAGAGAAATAGAGAGTTCACTTAGAGAATTGTTTTTCTCATTGTGAGATCTAATTTATTTATTATTTGAATATATTTATTTATAAATATATATATTTAATGTTCATGCATATTTAATAAAATCACCTTTTCTATCAAATGCCCATTTAGAAATACTGCTTTTATCCCATGCTCACAAGTCATGAAACAATTATATTCAGATTCCCTGTATGATTTTTTTAAAAAAGGATTTTTTAAAAGATTTATTCATTTATTTATTTATTTGAGAGTGAGCGAGTGAGAGAGAAAGAGAAGGCAGGGGGAGGGGTGGAGGGAGAGGGAGGGGGAGAATTTTAAGCAGACTCCCTGCTGAGGGTAGAACCCACCAGGGAGCTTGAGGCAGGGCTCGATCTCACCATCTTGAGATCTCATGACCTGACTCAAAACCAAGAGTCCGGCACTCGGCCCACGGAGCCACCCAGGCACCCTGGGTTCCCTGCATGATTTTTGACTGCAGTGTCTTCTTTACAACTAGAACCACTGTTCAGAGAACTTAGAGCTTTCCAAGGTACTTCATCTCCACTTCCACCTAAACTGCTTGAGATGGAGGACTTTTGAATCTATGTACGATACTGCTGCTGGATATGTTACACTGAGCCGCAAGGACCCACTGAAGAGGCACTAGGCCAGTTGCATATTTCATTTTCCCTGGGTGTGAGGTCTTGTAAAAATATAAAAACCCAGGCCTTATTCTCTGGAGTTCTGATGTTTCTCAGGTGAGGATGGCAAGTATGTTGGCTGGTGACTTGTCAGGGGAAGAGTGTAGCTCAGAAATAGAAAAACACTCAGTTACTGTGGAAAAACCATAAGCTAGATTTCTCTAGAAGTAAGATTTCCAGTGCCCTAAAGTGAAGAAATATTGAGAAAACTCTTCTATATGACCCCAATTTAGTTAA
Source organism: Phoca vitulina (assembly GCF_004348235.1). Classification (NCBI taxonomy): domain Eukaryota; kingdom Metazoa; phylum Chordata; class Mammalia; order Carnivora; family Phocidae; genus Phoca; species Phoca vitulina. The sequence continues at coordinate 83,064,431 of NW_022589704.1, forward strand.
AAAAAAATATTCTAAGAAAATACTGCTTATAGAGGCTTACAATTAATTCATTAAGTATAGGGAACTACCTGGGCTCTTGTATTTCAAAGTCACCTAATTTTAAAAGAATCCCCAAGTCTCTCTCGCTCTTCCCCCCACCCCCTTTTTTTTTTTTGCCACCACAGGGCGATGTTGAAGCTAGTGATTCTCAAAGTGTGATGCCTGGGGCAGCAGCTTCAGCATCACCTGGAAACTTTCTAGAAATAAAAATTCCCAAGCCCACCCTAGACTGACTGACTCAGATTCTGCCAGTGGGGCCTAGCCCTGTGGGGGTTAACAAAACCCTTCAGGTGATTCCAGTTCCTGGATTTTGAGAATGTTCTGGTACAAACCAATCTGGGCAGATAGCATCTTTCACAGCTTAATAGAAATGTAGAAGAGAGAGGCATAACCTCCTTCCCCCCGTGACTGCATTTTAGCACCCGACTCAAAGCTTTTCCTACCTCCTTAGTCAGAAAGGATGGAGAGGAGCGTGGGGCGTGAAGCCATCATTATGCTAGTGCAGCAAGCCAAGCGGACTCCATGTCACAGCTACCTGAGGGTCTGCTCTCACTACAGGTACATTCAATATGCACGGCAACATCAGACTCCCTGTGCCTAATCTAAATCCTCCTTCTGGAAATTAAGCTTTCCTCTTTGTTTAGTTTGCAGTGGAAAGGAACAGCTGGTGAGTAAAATTAGTATGAAAAATCTTTATGTGCTTAATGTCCATGATTTAAGTCTTTCCTGAGTTTTTTTCTTCAAACTAAAAAAAAAAAAAAAAAAAAAAACACTTTTCCTCTTACTACAGTCTCTCTCGAGTGAACTACTATTCTACTATTTAAGCTAGGAAAATCTAAATTAATTATCTATTTTTAAAATCCATAATTTCACTTCAAAAGAGTAAAACCATTAAGCCTTGCTATACATAAAAATTGCTGCATGCTCAGGAGATAAATACAGACAGAAGCTTTCCAAGGGAACTCAGATGATGTCCAAAATATGCCTGCTTTTCACAGAGTCCTACCGTATCGTTAACACTATATCAAGGTTAAAGTTTAACACATTCACACTTTTATTTTTATTTTTTCTATATTTTGCTCATGTTTAGGAAAAAAAGAAGGAAAATGCATATTCTTGGAATATTCTGCTAGCACCCACTTCCCTCTGTTGGTAAAGCACCCTAATTTTTGTGCTATTACTACTTCACAGTTCTCATTCTTGTGCCTTAAGTGGTTCTGACCTCACCCCTGTTCCAGGTGTGGCTGTATAATTCAGACCACCAATCAGGTTCTGCCTCCTCCCACCCATGCTGTTTGGATCAGAGATAAGCACTTCCTCCAATTCAATCCAAAGAGAGACCGTAAGATTAAATTCCCTGACTTTTTTGTTTGAAACTTTGAGGAAGGGACACTGTTTTTTAGCTGGAATGGTTGAGAGAATGGGCTAGGAGTTTAGAGTCTAGATTTGGCCCCTCTAATTGGTGAGCCTACCGGCAATGGAAACAATAGACAAGTAAACCTCTAAGAGTTGGAAAGACTCTTAAGAAGGCCCAGGAATTTCAGCCGTAGAGCCGATTAGGACTGAACTTCTCAGGTAAATGAGCCAATATTTTTGTTCTTTTCATTTTTTTTAAGCAAATTTATTTTTTAAATTTTTATTTTTTTAAGGATTTTTATTTATTTGAGAGCGAGAGAGCGTGAGAGAGAGCACGAGCAGGGGGGAAGAGTAGAGGGAGAGGGAGAAGCAGACTCCCTGCTGAGCAGGGAGCGGGATGCAGGACTCAATCCCAGGACCCCAGGACCATGACCCGAGCCGAAGGCAGACGCTCAACCGGCTAAGCCACCAGGTGCCCCTTTTTTAAGCAAATTTATATTGTATTCTCAATCACTTATAACCTAACGAACGTGCAGGGCATTGTGACTAATTGTTTTATGAAAAAGAAAGGAGACGAAATCAACAAGGACTCTAGGTTTTTGGCATGGGTAATGGGGTAGATGGTGGTTCTTTTCCCTGAGATTCTGACAAAACTAAATAGAAGGACAGGTTTGGTGAATGTTGTGTAGGGTTGGGTGGTATGGATAGAAATATGTTTGGTTTTGAATGTTTTTATTAGACTGTATCTGTGAAACATTTATAAGGAAATGCCTTGTGGGTCATTGATTATGTAGGTGTATACTTCCTATAAGAGGTCTAGGCTAAATGTGGGTATTGGGGAGTCATTGAGATGTATGTGGTAGCTGGACTAAGAAAAGGCCAGAGCGTAGAGGGTGTCCAACATTTATTAAGCCATATTTTTGTCTCCATAACATCGAATGGCTCAGGGAAAGTAAGATAATGACAGAAAATTTAGTTTGAGTTGACAGCCGGAACTCATCAATGGAATGCACTGGCAAAACAAGGTTGCTGTAGGTGGCAAAGTGACAGATAAAGAAGCAAAGATGAACACAGATCATTCTTTTAAGAATCATGGTTGTAATGGAAAAAGATAGTACTCTTTACCTAAACACGTTTGCATAATTATGAACAGTATTGCTGTTTGACTCCTGATTCTTCGTATGGGTTCAAGGGTGCTATTACCACTTTTACTTTTGCTGCCAAAATTGTCTGTTGCCATTTTAATTTAACGTTACTTATTAAAATGTGGGAGTAGTGTCCAAGCAGATGGTTGTCAGTAAACTGATGACTACAGTTATGGATTAGTGTCCAAATACAATACTCAAAACTTGGTACACTACATAGTTTCCTGAATGTGACTGCCAAAATAAATCTGGCCTGGAAAATAATTTTGAGGATTTTCCCCTCTTGCTTAAATTTTCTTCAGTATTTTAAACTAAAGATATCCTTAAAAAAGCCAGGGCTGTGTGCGTATAGACAAACCACAGTATTCGTTTAATACATCTGTACACTTTCCTGATAATCTTATTTAGGAGAAAATATTCCAATGCAAGTCTCATGTAAACTCCAATTCCGTCCAACATGTTTCTTCTCTTCCAGAAAAAAATCTGAAACCACTGTAATGTACTTACTTACTGTATCGTTGTTGATGAAGTCTTAAAGTGAATTCTCACTTGTATTCATTTTACCTTATTTGACAGTTCTTGTATTCAATGACCAAAATAGGTACTAGAGTCTTTCCTGTCTCCCATCTCTAACCATAGCTACTCCTTTTTAAGATTTTATTCACTTGAGGGAGAGAGACAGGCAGAGATAGAGCACAAGCAGGGAGGAGAGGGAGAAGCAGACTCCCCGCTGGGCAGGGAGCCCGACATGGGACTCGATCCCAGGACCCCAGAATCATGACTCGAGCCAAGGCAGATGCCTAACCGACTGAGCCACCCCGGCGCCCCATAGCCACTTCTTTGGTTCATCTCTTAGCAGAAGACAAGTTGTCTTTTATTTGGGAAAAACTGTCACTAGGTCCTCAGTTCCCACAAAGACCTACCCCCTACTCTTGCTGCCTGGAAAAACAAGGGGAATTACAATAAATTGGCTGAGCCCGGAGTATTTTCTAGCAAATACAATCTCTAATACACTGCTGTTGTAAATCTATCAAATGCTTGATATTTATGAAGGCTTACCTGAGAGATAAGCAGTCCCTCTAAATCCTCTAAAATTTACTCAGGATTAAGTTAAACCAGCAGAGAGTTATATCCTTAAATAATAGTTCTCCGCCCATGCCTTTACCTAGTGGTATTTTCCTGGCATGGTGTCACTGGACAGTGTTGAGGGGCACTGGAGGAAACAGCCTGATGTAGCTGAGGGCTCTGTCTGAGATAAAGGTGTCAGTGAGGATGATTTTCATCCTGTTACACAGTGTTCTTTTTTTTTTTTTTTTTTTTTTCACAGTGTTCTTTTTATAAGGACTCCAGGGAGAAATTTTTTTTCTGGCTTTAACACCAGCAAAAGTCATTCTCGTAAGCATTTGGCTTGTTTTTATCTTACAGACCATCCCATTTTGGCTTTAAGCAGAACTAATATGTTGTTTAAGATACCTGGCGGCAGAGAGGTCAGGAGGAGGTCAGGCTGTCTTCTCTGTAGTGAATTAGCGACATTCATTCATTATCTTTCCAAGTCCTCATTAAAACAGCTTTAATGTGGTGACCATTTGATGGTAGACATACGCTTTAATCTTGTGAATATCAAACCCACCTGGGTTACATTTCCTGTTAGGGACAGTTAGCAGAAGCAGGTTAATTTGATATTTTAACTCCTTCATCTGCAGCGCTTGTGTAGGAATCAAGCTCACCAGTCACGTGAATTTGGCTCAAATGGTCTATATAGAGTCCTAATTTATTAGGTTCTGTCTTCAAATCTCCACTTGCTTAAGACACTTTTAATCATCTGTTTAATTTTGCACCTTATCTTTTTTTGCTCTGATATATTATTTTTCAGGTTACTCTTTAGGCCCGGGTATGCCCTATTTTTCTTCCTCATCTGACCTAGATTCAAATTTACACACTGTGAAATAGCTAATAAATTCCCATTAAGGTTGTAAAAGGTGAAGGTTCAACCAGTGTATAAGTCATCAAATTCTCATGTAAAACTGAATGATCCTTGATATTAATAGCTTGGCAAAAGTATGCTACAGGTCCTTAGGATTTTATGAAAAACGATTTTAAGTCATTTGGCTGAGGGCAACCCACCTACTCTAAAATGACTTGAGCATTTCTACAATTTCCACATCACCAAGGGCAAGTCTCCCCTCTCCTAATTAATCTTGGGATATAATCTTTCCCTGGAAGTCTGCCCATGGTTCTGTCTTTACCTGTACTCATTGTATGATGTTTCCTTTGTGTGAATTTGTCTTTGAGGCTGGACGTTAAAAGGGAAAGTTTCTGTTCGTGTTCGGGCGGTTGGAGTCTAGGGAAAGTGGGACAGGAAGCCCCATTGGGAGTTTTTTTTTTCCCCCCCTCTCCACAAGCAATAGAGAGTATTACAATGATTTACAGAGACACGTTGAAAGTAAATTATGTTGTAAACGCCTGTCCCTTGGGCCAGCTAAGAATCACAGGAAAAAAATGTAAAAAGTTTGAAATTCCCAACAGCAAAGGTTGACAGGAAAATATGGTTTTGTTTTTCTATGAGTAAAAGTAACTTTTATGTTGTGTTTTCCCATGAGAAATTATAAACTTTCAAAGGAATTTCAGCCTCTTGCATGCACATATAAGAGCAATTTATCTGGTACTGCCCCAGTGAAAACACTCTTAAGACTTTAAAGCTGTTAGAAGTGGGGCTGAATTTCTTCAAGACCGCTACTTCTTATTTGTCCTTACTGTCTCCTCTTGTCAAAACATTTACTCAGACTTCGAAGAGTTGCAAGTTGGCAACATGTTAATAATATGAAAATGCATTTGTGCAGCCCATGTGGCTGCAATTTTTGTATATATTCATCACTTATTTAATGAATAATGAATCCTTTACAGTAGCTAGGCGACACAGAAGGATATGCAGCAAAATGAAATGAGAACTTGTCAATCTAAGATACTGCAAGTGTTGCCAAGGTAGCTTTGCCCCTTTGCAGCCTACTTGAGGCTCACACAGGACCCTCTCAGAGCCCTGCCTTCCTCTTCTTCCCTCCTAATGAGCAGCAGCTACAGAAATTCTACAGCAAGGTGGGTAGCTGAAATCACTCATGGCAATTCTGTGCTTCTGAACAGTTTTTATTCCCAAGATACAAAGATCGACCTTTTAAGTCTCATTCTTCTTCAGTGTCTCAATTTAGAGATTATTCCAAATGATTTTTATTAGAAATTCGATTTTTTTAATGGCATGATAGCAGAAATAAGTAAAAGATGCCCTAACCTGCTACTCAGCCTTCTCTGCAGCTAAAACTGATCATTCGATTCTTTGGCCATGTGGCTTAGCGCTGGCTTCTTTTCATCCCAGACATTCTTGGTTTGACTCTTTGTCCCCACCCCCTCTCATAATCCCTCCTTGGCCGAAGGTCCAAGTTTTGTCTAGTGTTTATAAACTCTTCCTTGTCAAAATACTAGATAGTTGTTTCTCCCCTGGCGGGGTGGTTTATCTAAGAGATGTCATTTCAGGGACTAGGAGCAGACAACGGTAATCCTCCTCTCCCTACCTGCCATTCCAGCATTTGCGTCAAAACTAGGGTGTGCCTTTAGTCTCCATCCCATGTAGCAGTATTTTCAGGGACATCATTCCCTTTAGAAGTCAGAATTGTTCTAAAGTTCCTATAAGTGTTGCCACAAAACCTTGGTAAACCCATAAGCCTTCTAAAGTGCATATGCATTATATTGACTTAAAGGAACGACAGTATCTATGCATAATATTAGCCTCACAACTTCAGTGATGAATAGAATGAAAGCTAAATCAGCATCATCCTCATTTTCTCATGCTCTGCTAGACACACACAGAAACCCTGCTGCTATGCATTGTTTTTCTCCCCACCCCTTCATTTTCTCTGCCTGTGATAGACATATCCTTATTTATGGATTAACAAGTACGAAGATCATGTCACTTTCTGACATAAATGATAATACACCTTTTCTCCTAGAGATCTATTTAGACCCAAAAAAGAATCCCCATGAAAAGCATCAGATTGAGTTGTTGGCTAAACAGAGCTACTTAATTAAAATATCACAGTAAAATGCTTTTTAGTAAAGAAAAAGCTTAAAGCCACCACTTCTTTGCAATAAAGTTGGGAAAGAAATTCCAAATTCCTTCTAGTCATACAACTTAGATTCACTCCAATGTGACCAATCAGTCCTGAACTTAGGATAACAACTTCTAAGGGATGCAAGGCATGTGGAGTCCTCAGAATCATCCTGAGGATACCTAATCAATAAAAGCCATTCCTTAATTTCTTCATTGACGATCAGCAAAGGGGCAAAATTTTTTCAACTAGAATTTTCCTGCATTTGATAATAACTAATCTAAATCTACTAAATATTTTCTTGAAGTTTAAATATGGTTCTATAAAAAAGGATCAGCTATTTTTATAGTAAATGACATTAAAATGCTTAAATTATTGACAGACCCCTGATGGATAGATAAGATAGAGAGAATATATCTTGTCTTTGTCCCTGGTCGCTGGAACAAACCTTCAAAAATCCTTGGAATTTCTTGAGTCATAAAAGTGTCTTTGTTATGCTAATGTAGTGACTCCTGGGGGCCTCAGGATAGTTTCAGGATAAAAGCCTTTCACCAAAAAGACCAGCCTTGTGCTTAGAAGGTTGGAACGTTCAACCAGCCTTGCTTTCAGATGGAGAGAGAAGGAAGGCTGGAGATTGAGTTCAGTCACATGGCCAATGATTTAATTATGCCTAAGTAAGGAAACCAGTGAAAACTCTGGACCACGAACCTGGTGGAGCTTCCGGGTTGGTAAACACATTGACGTGCTTGGAAATGTGATGTGCCTGGATTCTACAAGACGAGGGCATAGAAACCCTGCTTTAGGAGCTCCCCTACCTAAGACCTTGCCCTATGCATCTCTCCATTTGGTTGTTCCTGATCTGTATCTTTTATAATAAAACTGTAATCATAAGTATAATGCTTTCAGTGAGTTCTGGAAAGTTATCTAACTAGAGGGGATTGTAGGAACACAATTTATAGCTTGTCAATCAGGAGTACAAGTGGTACCTAAGACTTGCTGTGGCATCTAAACTGAGGACAGTCTTGTGGAGAGCTTTGCCTTTAACTTGTGGAATCAGGCACAAATGGTTAGTTCAGAATTGAATTAAATTGCAGAACCCCTAATTGGTGTCAGAGAATTGGTGTCAGAGCAGTGATAAAAATCTTTCTTTTTAAATTTATTTTTGTTTACTTAATAGTTCAGTTTTTTTTTTTTAACATTTTTTATTTGAGAGAGTGAGAGACCTCGGGGAGGAACAGGGATAGAGGTACTAGCAGACTCCACACAGAGTGTGGAGCCTGATGCGGGGCTTGATCTCAGGACCCTGAGATCATGACCTGAGCTGAAACCGAGTCAGACATGTAACTGAGCCACCCAGGTGCCCCCTAATAGTAGAATTTTTAAAAAAATTAATCAAGTTAAAAAAAATGGAAACAGTAATAGTTAAGAAAGGATTCAGTTATTTCAAGTAATGAAATAGAGAAACACTTTATGAAAGTGTTGAAATAGAGGTTTCTAAAATTTTATGACCTACAAAATGGTTAGGTTGGGAGCACAATTTAAATTTATAGTTGTCTATATTTTATATAATACATTATATACATTACATATTTTATAGTTCTATTAATATCACTATTATTATGCTAACAAAGGTAAATAAGCTTCTTTAACTTCAGTTGAATTTTGAGACCCAAGAGGCAGAGGGGTAATAAGAGAACATCAGGACAAGTAAATATAGGACCTAGGTGATGTTAGGATTTCTCTAGCATAATGGCATACTTTTACTATTGCATCCTTAAATTCTTTCATGGCAAAAGAACTGTTTTCTAGCTTATTACTCTGATAATTGAAATTGTCACTTTTCACTTTCCTCATCTGTGAAATGGGAAGAAAGGTCTAGTTCCTCTTAAAATAAGATTGTTATAAGGATTAAACAAAATGCTAGTTTGGGGATCCTTTAGAACTCTACCTGTTGCGCAGGGCAATGCCCTGAGTTGCTCCACCCAAGAGAGCCATCTGTTCCCTGACCACCTCACCATTCAGTCACCTCCTCTGGATTGCTGCTTGCCAGCAGCCCTCTTAAATGTCCTACCAATTACTGAACCCAAAACTCTAGTTGTGTTCTGATCAATGTGGAGAACACAAAGTTGTCACTCCCATTCTCCAGAACAATGTATTTCTCCAAATTCTGCCTTGCTTTCATTAACAATTTCTGAAAAATTGTATTCACTGTTGATCCACAGAAAGCTTGTGACAAGGAAATTCCCTCAATTCAGTACAATGCCTCTTTTTAAATCTATATGTGGCTTTTATATTTATTTGTATTGCAATTCATTTCCTTTGTTTCTGATTTGAGTTCAACACTTTTAAGGTAATCATAAATGTATCAAACTTTTTTAGTATTTGTTACATATGCACTTGGTAACCTGGTGTTATCTCAAAAGTGATAATGTGGTTAGGAAGAACATTGTACTTACAGTTAGAAGCAAATCAAAAAACCAATAAACATTTGTGTTTAGATATGCTAGTTAAGCCATTTCAAGATAATTTTGTAGTTAAAATCTTAGGTTTTTATCCATCAACTTGAGATTATAACATCACCCTTGGGGCGCCTGCGTGGCTCAGTCGGTTAAGCATCTGCCTCCGGCTCAGGTCATGATCCTGGGGTCCTGAGATCGAGTCCTGTGTCGGGCTCCCTGCTCAGTGGGGAGTCTGCTTCTCCCTCTCTCTCTCTCTCTGCCCCCCCCCGCCACCGTCAAATAAATGAAATCTTAAAAAAAAAAAATCACCCTCAAAATATAATAGTGTTTCTGTAGGGATCAGATCAAATAAAGGAACCTATTTTAAAATACTCTATAAATTGAAGCACCTGGGTGGCTCAGTTGGTTAAGCATCTGCTTTCTGCTCAGGTCATGATCCCAGGGTCCTGGGATCGAACCCCACGTCGGGCTCCCTGCTCAGTGGGGAGCCTGCTTCTCCCTCTGCCTGCTGTTCTCCCTGCTTGTGCTCTCTCTCTCTCTGTCAAATAAATAAATAAAATCTTAAAAAAAAAAATACTCTATAAATGGAAAAACAGTGATTCTACTTTATATTTGAATATAACTAATCAGTTTTTTTTAACTGTGATGAACTTTAACTTGTGATGAAAGACCAAGTTCTTTAACTACTCACCAGAGACCTCTCTCCAAGTCCATTTACCTCTTTGGTTTGCTTGTTCTCCAAGACCCATAACCTATATTTCCCCTCCTCCACAAGAATAGTATGAGGCTGTTGGATTAATTATACCTAAAGCTCCATTCTAATTTAGTAATAATTTTATTTGATTCCCTTTCTACCATGTACCCCTTGCTGAGTTCTCTAGCTTCAGCCTTTGGAAGTTGGGAGGTGGAATGTTATGAACATTGGTTAAGAACCCAAATAATCTTGCATTGGAATCTTAAGTCACTCCCTGGCTAAGAGACCTTGGACAAGTTACTTTAAACCTGCACATCTAGGTTCTTCATCACTGAAATATCCTTTCCCTGTAAGGAAAGTTACTTTCCTTATAAAATTGGCATAAAGTTTGTCAGAGATAACATATCTAAAGTATTTAGACCAGTGCCAGGTACATATTAACTTAAAAAAAAAAAAAAATTGTGCTGAAAGCAGATTTAAAAAGAAAAGGTGGAGGAAGGGATAGGGAAATGACTGAAATTTAATTCCAACCTTACTTACTCTAAACCTATTCCAAATAAGTGTTATGTTAATTTCAATTCTTTGAGATAGAGTGCTATGTAGATAAAAAGCAAGGAAGATCTCTGTGACATTTTCCTAACAATATCTCAAACTGCAAATGAGGTGAATGGATCATGAAACATTGTTAGTGAACACACAAGAGTGAATCTGCTCTTTCAACCCTCTTCTTGGAGAGCTACACTTGAAGCAGTCACTACAAAAAAGCCTGAGGAAACATCTCAACTCTGTACAAATTCTTACTCATGAACCAAAATCTCCTGCTTTGGCAGTTGTAGAATTTTTGCCACTTTTTATCATCATTTCCTTTGGTATGTTTGCATGGGTTACCTTGGTACTGACCTAGAAATCCCATACTTTTCTTTGTGGGATCATCATGCCTTGGATCCATATGCCCAACTCTGATGGTTAATTTTATTGTCAACTTGACTGGGCTAAGGGATGCCCAGATACTTGGTTAAATATCTCTGCCTCTGTAAGGGTGTTTCTGGAAGAGATTAACACTTGAATTGGTGGACTGAGTAAAGCAGATGGTTCTCCCCAACTAAGGTGGGTATCATGCAATCTGTTAAGTGCCCGAATAGAATAGAAATACAGATGAAGTTTGAATTACCCCTGCCTGACTAATGAGCTCGGACACTAAACTTCTGTTCTTGGTGCCCTTGGTCTTGGGCTTTCAGACCTGAACTGACCTCTGTACCATTGGCTCTCTGGTTCTCGGGCCTTTGAACTATACCAGCTTTCCTGGGTCTCCAGTTTGTAGACAGCAAGCAAGTCATGGGACTTCCCAGTCTCTATAATTATATGACCCGATGCCTTATAATAACTTTCTTTATTTTAAATATATAAAAAATCTATTGATTGGGTTTCTCTGGAGACCCTTGACTAATACACCAACGTAGGCTGGGAAACTGCTAGCTGCATGCCCTCCCGTCCTCCAGCTGCCCATTCAGGAAAGAGTAGTTTTATATCAATCATCGCTGTTTTTCCCAATAGTTTATAAGCTATATATTTAATATGCTGAAAATGGACTTTAAGATTATGATTTATATAGTTTTAAGAATCATTCCTTTCTCACTCTCCCAACCAGAAAGATATATATTCTGCAGTTCATAGTTCAAATCTAGGACTATAACACACTTGTTCCTTCAGGAGAAACCTACACTGGACCTAAAGATTTGAAATCAGATTAAACAGATAGGTGTTGGACTTTTCTCTGCTCATGTGCCCTGGAAGGTCTCCTTAACCCTGTGTTGTTAATTATGCTCTCTCCTACTTGAATTCTCACTGATCCACTTGATGACCTTAGGAAAAGGAAGAGAGGTGAATAGTCACTTGCAATGACTCATTTTGTGTTTACTTGAACGGGCCAAAGGATGCCCAGATAGGTGGCAAAACATTATTTCTGGGTGTGTCTGTGTGGGTGTTTCTGGAAGAGATTGGCATTTGATTCAGTAGACAGAGTAAAGTGCTCTTCCCCACCTACATGGACAGGCACATCTAATCCACTGGGGCGCTCAAATACAACAACAGAGTGAAAGGCAAATTTTCCCTGTCTTCAGCTAGAATGCCCAACTTTTCCTGACCTTGGACATCAGAGCTTCTGGTTCTCAGGCCTTTGGGCTTGGGTTAAATTATACCAATAACATTATTTTGAGATTTGGAAACAAAATTGTATTTTTATGGGAAAAAAACTATACATTTAAAATGAATCTCATTATAACCAATATTTTATAGCATATTGTGATTCACTAATCATATATACATATATTATGTCCTTAGATACACAGAATTTTGGAGACTCAGGTAGTTAAATTGTTCAAAGTCACCAGCTAATAGGAGATAGGTCAAAAAGTTTTGATGTTATTACATTTTCTAAAATAGAAAATTAGAAAATTACACCAGAATGTGGTCTCAAAGTTTATTTTCTCACGCCCTTTATTTTACAAATCAGAACAAAGAGACAGGCTCGCAATTATAACAGAAATCCTGGTTTGTTAGCCTTTCCTACCTTATCACTTTACATTCAGATTTAATGATATATGTAGATCTTTTTAAACAATATGGACAATACTTGTGCTTACAAAAATCATGCCTCCCAAAAAAGTAACATTAGGCCTGAGAATATAAGTATTCTGACTCCCTAGTCAACAACCATGAGTATTTTGAAGTTCCTTGAGAAACCTGGAGGCTGGTAAGTATTTCTACCCAAATGCTGATCACCCAAAGCCTTATCTGCTCCAGTTGCTCTTCAGTAGTCTTTCTCTGAACCTTTCATTTAGGTGCATAAAAACAGTATCATTGTCACAATGAGAATGCCATCTCCCTAGCAATCTTCCAAGATTCATATATGACCCAAAAATATGATAGTTCCATAGCTCCATGTCACTGCTCCATTTATAACTCTTAGATATTATGATTACTTCTTTTCATAAATTGAGACCTTTCTTTCCTTTCATAGTGCCACATACTGCTAGAAGCACATTTGCATATTATGTTCAAACAATATACTCTCAGTCTTGGGCACTCCATGTAGTTAACTCCTAACACCATCTCCTCAATCTTTTAGTGCTTCCCCCTACCTTGGATGGCATCTAGACATTACTCTTACATGATTTATAATCTGTGCTCTATCAGTTCCACAAGGATAAAATATAAATGCCAGGCCAGAATGACACAAATAGAGAAATAGTCCATTCCCCACCTTCAGCATGATTTGTGATATTTACTGACTAACCAAACACTAGCATGGGATCCGACCCAAATAGCCTTTCAAGACTGGAGTGGTGACAATTGGCAATGGTTAGTGTGGTACCAAAGCATGTACAATATTTGCAGTGTCATAGAACAGGGCTGTTTCCAAAGGGGAAAGTAGCATTACTGCACAAAGGAGACTGGGAGATGCTGTGGGCACAATCCATCCTCCTGGGTATAGGAGGGAACCCAGAAATGTCATAAAATCCCTCTTTGATCTGTTGTCGCTACTGTTGGTTGTATGGGAAATTAACATATTTAATTAACTGTCTGACCAAAGCAGCTGTTACCTTATATAAAACCTTGAACATTGGTGCCTGGCTCATCCCACTAGGTGTTTGAATGTGCCAGTGACACAAGACTGATGATATTTTTATACTGCATGGCACAGCATGATTCCTCTTGCAATAGGCTCAAGTCAAGATCTTCTTTAAATTCTTCATGGAGAATAATGATGCTCCAGCCCAAATTGCTTAATAACATCCTATGTCAGGCCAGCCAACAGGAAGCTCCACGCACAACAAAATGAACTCTGGCCAATCCAATTGTTTCCAACTTCCAAAAAGGCCCCTGCTGCATAGGCCCTGGCAAAGTTAAGCATGCATCTTTCCTCTTCGTCATCAGGATGCTATTTTAATTACAATTCACTTCTCTTATGACATTATTTGCCTTCTGTATTAAAAAAATATTCCTTGGCTGCAATATTCCAAATGGAAGGAAACGCTTCCTAGTCAGAAGTTACTTTCATTAGTTTGCTAAGTTGTTGGTCCAAATCTATTATGGAGATCATGTAAAATAAATTTAATGCATCTCATTTCATATGGTATGTGGACTGGTTTGAAGGATTTCTGTGAGGAGGGGGTGAGGGACGGTAGAAGGTGGCTTTTCTGGCCATTGAAAAAGCCTTCCTTTACTCGGTTTGTTATTTCACCCATTTGTGAGAGAGTAAGAACCAAGCATTTTCTATATTGGATGGCTTGAGCTGTGAAGTGATGAGTTTATCTCTAGCAAAGATGGAGGCCAGAATTTTCAATACCTTTCTCCGGGTAATGTGGTAACACTGGTTTATCTTGATTGCCTGCACTGCTCTTTTTCTGAACAAATTTACTCTGCCATTGAATGTGTCTTCATCATCATACCTTTACTACTGGATACACTTAATATTTTCTTTTGTGCCATTTCTGAAATTCTTCGAAAGTCTTGCAAAGTCTGCAGTTTCGGCTAGGACCATATGTAACTTACAAACAGTTTGCTAGTTCAGCAATTGAAGGGCTCAAAATCCTGATTAGAGAGGGGGGCCTCCATAAAAACTATAGGGAAAAAAGTTTGCCAGCCAGCTAGGACTTTGCTGTTTGCGTTATTACATTTTAAACTTCTAATAATAAAATATGCAATAATTAGATATATAAACTTGGTATATGTGATTCTAAGAAGTAATTAATATTTTCAAAAATATAAAGCTAAAAAATTGAATAAATAATAGACCATCTCATTCTGAAGGAGCATATCCTATATTGTGCTGCATTTGTTCACACAAAGACCCAGTCTAGTTATCTGTTGCATGTATCACATGAGAATCTCCCAGGGTTTAAGTAAAGCAAAATGGTGAATTTTTGGCTTATTTTTTTACTGACTCATTGTAAGATATATATATAATTTATATATATTATACGTATTGCTATACATAAACATACACATATAATTATACATTTCTATCTATAATTACAAGATATAAGAAGAAAATTGTTCTTCAAAAACACATTATTAAAGCCTATGGGATGACATCACATCTGAGGCCAGGAAGGGCAGCTTCAAGCTTATAGAATTGTACATGTTAGAGATCCTAGTGGCCTTATGTCATTGTTAAATTTAATTAGGAATAAATTGTTCAGGTAACTAGGTGATATTGTCCCCACTATTATATAACTGATCTTTTGAAGTTGACCACTGGAATCCTGACTGCTATATTCAGATGGAATTCACCCAAAGCATTCATGTTATTCAACAAATATGTGCCACACAGTTTCCTGGGGTACTGGGGAGAAAGTGAGGAATGAGTAAATGAGGTATTCTGTCTGTCCTCATGCTGCTTATAGCATAGATATCTAGCAGTGACCATAACTGGAGAGTTTCTTTAATAGGTATTTTATGAATATAAGAAAAAAGATCAAGATCTGTAAGTTACTATATAGCTGATATAAATATAATTAGAATGAACAAACTATAGATGATATAAAGTTCTAATGACAATTTCTAACCTATTTCTACTTTTCACTGAATAAAGCATTAAGGGCTTTATGCACATTCTGTCATGCATTCCTAATAATACACATAAGACAGCTACTAATATTCTCAACATTAAATAGATCAGAACATGAGGAAAGAACTGAACTTCTAGGTAAATTGTCACCCATAGTGACAGAAGTTTGTCAGCATAGGTTTTCCTACTACAGATATTATGTGCTGACCTATTACAGAATTCTTCCTGTTAAATGAACTGGTAAAATCTCTAGAAGTCTATTCTGGTCTGCTGCAGATAATGCTTCTTTCCTTCCCAGCTTCTGATCCTGCACTATGCTATGCTATTCTTTATTTGTAGGAAGGATGGTTGGTTGATTTTGCTATTTGCAGAAAGTACTTAAACTTTTGGTTTGCAATTGCTCACTCTGTTTTTAACTATATTTAATGGAACTTGCTTTACTCCAGACTTCTTTGCTGAACGCCTGCTGCCAGGTATTCATCACCCCTGCAATGCTGCTTCTATTTTTGTGGCCTTGCAACTTTCCCTCCAACTTCTACAAATGTGAGGTGATTTTGTGAATTTGGGCAGGTCCTGACACTTAGAGGAGAAGAACCCATATAAGTATTCAAATTACGTCTTTAATATACATTTCCCCTACTGTACCACTTCCTAAGAAGGATGGTTGTCTGCCTTTCCACCAGTGTATTCTCAAACCGTGGTATCCTTCCTGTCATGGGTGGATAGGCAATCAATAAATATTGAATGTTAATTGGAATAAATATACTTGCTTTATATAACAAACTATATTATAAACAAACTATATTCAGTTTGGGAATTCATTCCTCTTTTCAAACTTTTTTTGGAATAATTATCTGTATCCATTGGGCATGGAGTCTTCAAACCAAAATAGTGTGCCATCTCCTAAGTGAATGATGCAAGTCAGGAAGATAAATGTCTGTCACTGTCTCTGTGCACATGTGTCTGTGAGCATGTGTGTCTGTGCATGTCTCTTTCTTCGTGTGTCTTATGTGTAGGTCTCTCTGTCCCTCCTTCCAACCCTCCCCCCATCCCCCTGCCCCTCCATCCCCCCACACCCCCCTCCCTCCCTCTCTGTTGCTGTCCCTCCCTCCCACACCTCTGCACAATCCCTCCCTCCTATCCCCCCCCACCCCGGTCCTGTCCCTTTGACTCCCCATCCCCCTGTCCCCCACCCTGTCTCTCTGTCTTGTCTCTGTCTGTGTCTCTGTCTGTGTCTGTGTGTGTGTCTGTGTGTGTGTCTGTGTCTGTGTGTCTCTCCATCCATCTCTGTCTGTGTCTGTCTCTCCGTCCATCTCTGTCTGTCTGTGTCTCTGTCTGTGTCTCCGTCTGTGTCTCCATCTGTCTCTCTCTCTCTGTTTCTCTGTCTCTATCTGTGTCTGTCTCTGTCTCTCTGTCTCTGTCTCTATCTGTGTCTGTCTCTGTCTCTGTCTGTGTCTCTATCTGTCTCTGTGTCTGTCTCTATCTGTGTCTGTCTCTATCTGTGTCTGTCTCTATCTGTGTCTCTCTGTCTCTGTCTCTCTATCTCTGTCTGTCTCTCTGTGTCTGTCTCTCTGTCTCTCTGTGTCTGTCTCTTCCTCTGTCCTCCTCTGTCTCTCTGCGTCTGTGTGTATATGTCTGTCTTTCTGTGGACCTATCTCTCTGTATCTGTCCATGTCTGTCCATTTCTCCCTGTCTGTGTACATGTATCTGTATGCTTTCTTTCTCGCTCTGTTTCTCTTTCTCTCTGTGCATGCATGTGTCTGTATCTACATGTCTGTCTTTCTTAGAATTTGAGTCTGAAGAAAAAGGTCAAAGATGGGGAGGAGGAATGGTTGAATCTCTTCCATTGTAGTGTAGACTTCTAAGTATGTGTTTCAAGTGAATATTCTACTGAACCTGATGTGTTTTATTTCCTTTTTTAAACAGCATTATTGAGATACGATTGACATACAGTAAAATACACACATATATGTAAAATGCATAATTTTAAAAATTTGTACATATATATCCCCGTGAAACCATCACTGCAATCAAGATAATGAATAGATTTCATTACCTAGAACATTTTCGTTTTAGCCCTTCATAATCTCTCCCTCTTATGCCTCAGTACCCCATCCACTACCAAATTTAGCAAACACTGGTCTGCTTCCATCAGTATGCATAAGTTTGCGCTTCCTAAACTTTTTTTTTTAAATACATGGTACTATAAATTAGGTGCTCTTTCTTTGGCTTGGGTTTTTTCGTATGTCATAATTATTTTGAGATCCATCCATGTTGTAGCATATTTCAACAGTTTATTTTGCTGTTGCTGAATAGTTTTGTATTATGCATTCACTTGTTGATGGATTTTTGGGGGTTGTTTTCAGGTTTTGGTTATTAGAAACAAAGTGGATATAAATATTCTTACAAAACTCTTTGTGTAACCTATGCTTTCTTTCTCTTGGGTGAACACTTGAAGTGGAATGGTTAGATCATATGGTAGATGTGTGTTTAACTGTTTAAGAAACCGCCAAACTGGGTGGGGGGAAAGAAAAAGAAAGAAACTGCCAAACTATTTTCTAAAATAGGTGTATCCTTTCAATTTTTTTATTAAAGTGTTTACTTCATTTTGAGTTAATTTATTGTACACAGTGAAAGGTATGTATTGCAGTTGATATTTTTTTTTTATCATATGGATATCCAAGTTCTTAGGCATCATTTTTTTCATAAAATATTTTCTCCATTAAATTACCTTTTTTCCGTTGAAAATCAGTTGCCCATATATATCTGGGCTTTCTATTCTCTCCATGAATCTATTTTTTTCTAATTTTATGCCAATATCACAACTCTCTTAGTGTAGCTTTCTAATGTCTTGAAATCTGGTGGTCTTACTCCTCCAAATTGGTCCTACCTTTTAAAGGTTATTTTGGCTATTCTAAGTCCTTTGTATTTCCATGTAAATTTTAGAATCAACGTCAATTTTTGCCAAAAAAATCTATCAGGATGTTGTTTTTATTTTTATTTATTTATTTTTTAAAGATTTTATTTACTTATTTGTCAGAGAGAGAGAGAGAGCGCACAAAGCAGGGGGAGCAGCAGGCAGAGAGGGAGAAGCAGACTCCCTGCCGTGCAGGGAGCCCAGTGCAGGACTTGATCCCAGGCCCCTGGGATTATGACCTGAGCCGATTAACGGACTGAGCCACCCAGCTGTCCCAGGATGTTGTTTTTAACTGTATTGTATTTGTACATCAATTTTAAGAGAATTAACATTCTTATTATTGGGAACTTTAACACATGTTCATGATTTCCCTATCTTCATTTATTGAGCAATATATTATAGAATTCAATATTCAGATGTTTCACATCATTTGTCACATTTATTTATTTTCATATATTCTATTATAAAGTTGTTTTTCCACCTGTCTTGTTGTGCTAGATAGAACTTTCAGTACAGTGGAGAATGGAAGTAGTAAGAATGGACGTCCTTATTTTCTGATCTCATGGTGGAAAGCATTTCACAATTAACTGTGATGTTAACTGTAGGTTTTCTATTGATTTCTTTAATCAAGTTGAGGAAGTTCCCTCTATTCCTTGTTTGCTTACAAAATAGAGGTCATATTTTGTCAAATCTCTTATTTTTTGCATCATTTTTGTTTAGGTCAAATACTTTGTAATTTCTCTTGATTTCCTCTATGACCCATGGGCTATTTAATCATGTGTCCTTTTGTTTTTAATATTGGGGATTTTTGAGCCATCTCTCTGTTAATTTCTTATTTAAGTTCACTGAGATGAGAGCATACTTTGCATGACACAAATTCTTTAAAAGTTATTGAAACTTGATTTATGGTGCAGAAAATAGTCTATCTTTGTAAGTGTTCTGTGTGCACTTGGAAAAAGTGTGTATTTTGCTGTTGTTGGGTGAAATGTTCTTTAAATGGCAATTAGATTCAGTTGATTCATAGTGTTATTCAAATCTTTTCTTTCCATACTGATTTTCTATGTATATGTTGTATTGATTGAGTGAAGGCTATTGAAATGTCTGACTGTAACTATGGCTTTATTCATCATTCCTTTATAGTTTTATCAGTTTTTGCTTCATATATTTTGAAAAAATTTTATTAGATGCATAAATGTTTAGGTTTGTTATCTCTTAATTAATCGGCCCATTTATTACTAAATGATATTCTTTAGCCCTGCTTTTAAGTCTACTTTGTCTGACATTTAATAGTACTTGAGCTGTCTTATTAGCGTAGCATAACTTTTCTCATTATTTTACTTTTTCCCTATATTTTTCTGTGTATTTAAAGTGTGTCTCTTATAGGCAATAAGTAGTTTGGGTTTCATTCCCACCCCCAATCAGACCATTAATACCTCTTAATTGGGAATTGGACCATTTACATTTAATGTGATTATTGATATAAAACTCTGTTTTCTACCTCTCCTATCTGATACAGGGGGCAGGAGGTGGGGGGATCCATAGTTTTAAAGAAGTGATTGAAAGAAACCTACTCAATGTAGATCTTCAGCCAAGATTCCAGACCCTCGGGTGCCCATCCTTTCTCCTTATGTTGTTCTTTTGTTTGTTGTTGTTGTTTTTCTTGGATCATGTTTCCCTCATTGATTTCTGTATGAGACTCTGTATCTTAAGCTGTGGTGTCCTTTTTGGGGTTTTTTTCTGTCTTAATTCCGTGTCCAGTTGAGCTCTTATGATCTAACTTAAAATGTTGGTTTAACAAAAAATGCTTTTTATATATTAAATATTTTTATGATTTCATCTTTATTTTCTTAGTTGGATTAACTGTTATAACTGTACTATCTTAATGATTTAGGAGTTATATGTATATTTGCTAAGTTACCATTCTTGGTGCTTTTTAGTCATTTTTGTAGATGCAGATTTCATCTCTTATTTTCTTTCTGTCAAATGAATGTGCTTTAACATTATAGTGTCAATCTTTCTGTGATAAATTTTTATGTCTTAAAATATCTTTATTTGCCTTTGTTTTTTGAAAGATATTTTTGCTGGGTGTAGAATTCTAGGTTGACCCTCCATTTTTTTTTTCTTTAAATACTATAAATGTGTTGCTCCACTATTTTCTCACTTGCCTTGTTTGTAATAAGAAATCTCCCATCCTTAATTTTCTTCATATTTTTTCTTTCTAGTTTTTTTACGTTTTCTTTATCTTTGAGCCATTAGTTGTGACATGCCTTGTTGTAGTTTTATTTTCTAAGTGTGTGTGGGTGTGGGTGGGTGACTGGGTATATGGGTTTCAAGGACTCCAATTAAATTCATATTATTAGCAACTTTTGAAATACTACAGATACCTGATAGTCTGTGCATGTTTAAAATTACTATCTTTTTCTGTATTTTATTTTGGATTGTTTCTATTATATCTTCAAGTTCGCTACTTTTTTCTTCAATATCTGGTATGTCATTAATCCCATCTATCTCACACATTGTAGTTCTTATCTAGGAGTCCTAATTTTGGTCATCTTTATATTTTTCACACTTTCATGTCTCAGTTCAACTTTTAAACATTTGGAATACAGTTTTAATGTCCTGTCTGATAATTTAATATCTGTGTCAGTTTTGAGTCACTTTCAACTCATTGGTTCATTACTATATAAGTTATATATTCCTGATGCTTTGCATGCCTGGTCATTTTTATTGGTTGACCTACACTGTGACTCTTAACTTGATGGGTGCTGGATATTTTTTGTATTCTCATAAATATTATCAAGCTATGTTTTGAAACACAGTCAAGTTTCTTAGAGACAGTCTGATACTTTTGGTTCTTACTTTTAAGGTTTATTAAGCAGGACAAAAGCAGTACCCAATCTAGGACTAATTATTTTCCACTACTGAGAAAGACTATTCTCAGAACTCTACCAGTATCCTATGAATAACATCTCTTTGAATAAAATAAAGAGATTTATGACATTGGTTACAGAGCTTGAAGCAGTAAGAGGAGTCACAGATGACTAAGTTTTCAAGTCTAGCAGAATATAAATGTACCACTGATAAAACAGAAAAGTCACTAGTTGGAGTCAAAGTAAAGTGTGTGTGGGTGGGGGGAGCTAAAAATGAGTAAAGTTCTGTGTGTGTGTGTCTTTTTAAATCTTACAAATAAAAACTGCAAATATGTGTCTTCATCCATCACACTGAGGAATATTTTTTTTTTTAATTGCAAAAGCTTTGTGTCAAATATTTATTTAGCATGCATCCTTCTGCCAAATACTATTTCCACAGCCATGTTAATGTGTGTATATTCTTTTAATTTTAGTAGTTCACACATTTAACCATGGCTGAAATGAGACTTAAATGAATTTCCCCAAATTCAGAGGCAAATGCTCAAAATGTGAAAAATATACTGAGTTCTGAAACTAATGAAAACATGCAAGACAAATTTTAAAGTACAATTCCCATTGTAAATTAAACTTTACCTAAGAGCTATCCATCATATGAAAAGTTTTGAAGAAAAACATCCAGCAAAGTGCTTCTGCATAATTCCCATAAAATGTGAGCACTGTGCATGGTTATAAGTTATGTTTCTAACATAAGCCAATATACTTTCTTTAATTTGCTTGACTAAGACCTAGTAATTCAGTGATAATATAACCTATTCAAATGGATAGGGAAAGAATACTGCCCATCATCCACCACTGCTGTGCAATAAAATTCCAACTTTTTTTTTTAAGAAGAAAAAATATATCATCAAACATAAAAACCTGGGATAAAACCCACAATATGAAAGTTACTGCCTTAATGAAATATTAAAATTGCATCAGGAATACTGTTCTGGCATTAAAAATAAACAATAACATTTTTTCTAGTTATGGTTCACTTCAATTCTTTAAAAATTAATTATTACCTCTTTAAATATTTGATTAAATTAGATTTCTGTGGGCTATGACTACCCACAAAACACATGCTATGGTGTATAAATTCTCATATCTCAGTTTCTGATGTACTTTGTCATATTACTTAATTCTGTGATGACTTATTTTTTTGCCTTGGTTGCCTTAGAAAATGGGCACAACTAATGCTCTCTTATTTTGAATGTAAATATAGTATATTGTTAAGCTCCATAAGAAGTAAAAAGTGTGACAGTAATATTTGATACTTTCCTATCCTATATTGTCTAACAGTTGCGTGGCAATTGCACTTATGAATCTTACCCTTTAAATCCCATAAAATTGTAAGGAGGAGTCCTACAGCCCAGCTTTCAAGAGTATATACAATTTGAAAGCTAAATCCAACATTTTTGGCATTTATCTATAATTAGCAATTAAAAACACTTTTTGAGGAAAATAAGCATGGTTCTACTGTGGTTCACTTTCTCTAGATTCAGAATAAATTTTTGAGCCCATTGTAAGTTTAGAGATGTGGCATAAAGATAGAATCTTGCTATTAGTATAAGCCACCATTTTCATTTCAGAGAATTGTCTTAACACTTGTGTTTAAATTTGCACAACCATATCTGTTGTTTAATTTAAAATGTCAATCAATGAGCTTTGGAAATTATGCCTAAGAGGACAGACTGAGGAAAATGTTTATTAGGTTTATCTATATAAATTTTGGAAAAAAGGAAAAAAAGTAGGTTAGACTGAAGCACTGTGAATTGTGTAAGACTGATAAATCACAGACCTGTACCTCTGAAACAAATAATACATTATATGTTAAAAAAAAAGAAGAAGATTGTAGGAAGGGAAAAATGAAGGGGGGGAAATCAGAGGGGAAGACGAACCATGAGAGACTATGGACTCTGAGAAACAAACTGAGGGTTTTAGGGGGGGAAGGGACAGGTTAGCCCGGTGATGGGTATTAAGGAGAGCATGTAATGAATGGAGCACTGGGTGTTATATGCAAACAATGAATCATGGAACACTACATCAAAAACTAATGATGTAATGTATGATGACTAACATAACAAAATAAAATTTAAAAAAAAGAATGATGATGTGAGGGGGCTTTTTACTTAGACAAAGCTTTAATTGGGTTAATTTCTTACATATCAAGAAAAAACTTTATGACCCAGAGATAAATGACTCCATTTTCTCCAAATTAAACTCACAATGTCTGACAAACTAGTTCTCCTCTCCAAACTAGTTCTTTCATTTAACTTCCTAGCTCTGCCACCAGCACTGTAATTTTTCTAATCATTCAACCTGTCAGTGTTAGACTCGCCCCCTCCTCCCACCCCAAATCTCTAGCATCCCCCATGTACATTCTGTTGCCATGCATAGCAAAGCCAATTCCTTGGTGTTAGTTGCCCAACCCACAACTCTATAATGATTCCATAATCTATTCTGGAAGGAGGAGAAATAGGCAGCCATGTTGCTGATTTTAGCTCTCTGGCATAGCTTATTGGATCAGGTATAGACATCCTACTTAAACTACACAATAATCTTTTCTCAAGAATGTGAGAATTAGATTTATTAGTCACTGTAGTTCATTGGAAAATGTTACATTGTTCCAAATATCCAAAAGGAACTTGGGTCAGAGAAAGTCAGCCTTTTAAAAATGAGAATAAAATAGAAGAGACAAAAAGACTTCTGAAATAATGTAGGCCCTAAAAGATAGAGAGGTCAGTCTCAATTTCTTATTTTCTAGTCCCTGGTTTTTGTCCCCATTGAAGCCCAGGTATGCTTCCTGGTTTTGGATTCCAAGGGATGCTGTTGTACCCTTGTATTTAGTTCCCCTCTAACCTTATTGATTGAGCTAGTTTGTTTGTGAAATACTATTTCTCACAATTTAAGGCCCCTTGACTAAAAACATTAGGAGAAAATCTCTCCTCACATTTTCTCGTGGCTATACTCTTCTGTGTTTATTAGTGCCTTCATACTTTGAATAATCACCTCTATTCACTGGGCATTCATTCAACAGTATTTGGGGCCCCACTTGGGAACCAAGCATTCTTCTAAATCTAGGGTGGTGATTTTGAACAAATATATAGTCCCTTATCTCCTGAATTTAGGATTTAGTGAGGATATATCAATTCTATTAAATTATTATATAATAATGAATAGTGAGAAGGGCAACAAAATAAAAGAGCATCTTCCTGTGAGTGTTTATACAAAAAAAAAAAAAATTGATGTAGTTTCAGGATGAAAGGCTTCTTTGAAGGCATGACATTTCAGCTGGTATCTTAAGAAACAATAGGCATGGATTTGGACAGAAGGGGGAGGAGCTTGGAAGTTTTTTAAGAAAAGGGGGAGAAAAGAACCTCATAAACAATTCCCTGTCATAGAGAAACCCAAATGATATGGGAACTAAAGTTAGAGAAATAAGGCTTGAGTGAAAGAGTAAGCAGGAGATGATGTAAGATGTTATTGGGGAGATATCCAGGGCCAGATCACACATTTTTTTTTAAAGATTTTTTTAATTTATTTGACAGAGACACAGTGAGAGAGGGAACACAAGCAGGGGGAGTGGGAGAGAGAGAAGCAGGCTCCCCACCAAGCAGGGAGCCCGATGCGGGGCTCGATCCCAGGATCCTGGGATCATGACCTGAGCCGAAGGCAGACGCTTAATGACTGAGCCACCCAGGCGCCCTCCAGATCACACATTTAAGGGCACTAAATAATTTGCAATTTATTTAAGAATAATGGAATGCAATAGAGGAATTAGAAGCAATGACTTGGTGTCAATCACTTTAGTATTTTGAAAATATTATTCTGGCTTCTGTATTGAAGTGGCATTGGTGAGAGATCAGATTAGATGTGGTGGACAAATTAGTTGTGAATTATAGTACTCCTAGCCAAGAAATGCCACTAGTTTTGATTTGGGTCTTATAGTTTGATATTGGAAATGGAGAAATATTTAGAAGTCCAATTAACAGGACTTGGTGATGATTTATATACAAGAATAAAAGAAAGGTTGACATTGTAGATGACTGAGATTTATGGCTGATATAACTAAATTGAGTTTACCAGGTTTGGAATAAATGCATAATAAAAGGATAGGTGGAGAAACATTCATGAATTAGCAGTTAAATATGTTGAATTTGAAGTAGTTTTACATTTAGAATCAGCAGCTAGTTGAATTAGCAGAATCTCCTCCGAGGAGAGGTCTGGCTGGAGATAAGAGGTTAAGAAGCATCGGTATACAGAGATAGTCATTAAAACTATGGGTGTAGATAAGATTACTAAGGGATACAATAAAAAGTGAGAGGATAAGGAGATCTGGGACTAAACCAAGATGAATTCCCAAATTTCATGGCTGGATAGTTGAGAGTAAGCCTGAACTATAGCAGGCTGAGAGACTCTCTCAGAACAATTGGGTCACAAAGTCAAAGCAAGAAGGTGTTTACAGAAACAAGGTTGTCAAAGAAGAGGTGTGCTAAAAAAGTATGCACTGGATTGAATGAAATTGACATTACTGTTGACCTTACTAAGAGCTGTTTCATGTAGTAATAAGGGCAGAGACTGAGTTGGAAGGGGTGGTAGAGAGAGCAAGAGGTGCAAAAAGGAGGTAGTAAATGTTGAGCTTTCCTTCATTTTTTTAAAGTTTGCCTGTGAAGAGGAGTGTTGTGATGTAGTGGTGAGAGGGAAATGGAGCTCACTCTCCTCTGATTGAATATATATACTTGGGTGTTGATTTTTTAAATACTCTGAGTACATGACATTTTAATATAGTCGTTTTGATTAAACTTGTTGGAGGTGACTATTAGAATGTTTCCAAAAGGTCCTCTTTGCAAGTAATGTACCCAACAGGGAGTCTAACTACATCATTCCCCCTATCCTTGACACTAAGCTTGTCCCTGGGTCTCACTCCACTTTCAAGTCTATTCCCTCTCTTCCTGAATTCCCAGGGCATTGTTCATGCCATTTCATACCTTAACCCATGATGGCACTTTGGAATAAAGTAGGGCTACTCTTAAAAATGATTAGCATAATGCCATAACAAACGCTCAAAACAAATTTGCTAATTTTAATTGCCTGATTACATAGGCAAAATAAATGCATTAATTTTCACACATCACCTGGAAGGTATTCTCAGATATAAGGTGGTATCGGTGTTAGGAATCAATAGTATTGCTGAGGGTCCAAATTTAATGAATAGGCTGGCTGGGTTATCTAAAATGTTTCCTTCCCCCTTCCTTATCTGTGTGTATAAGGGATACATACTAATAATAATTGCTTATAAAGAACAAGGACACATTTTAGTTTTGTCAAATAGTATATTATTTAAGGCTACACATATGTAGGATCCCAGGAAAAACTAAAAACCAGGTGCCCAGATAAGAAATATGAGTATATTTAAAATAAATAAATATGAATTAAAATAAATACTAGAGGCCTCAGCCCTTGGAGTTACTGGATCTACTAGGCCCCCAATTACTCCAAGTTCTTCAGTTACTATTTGTGTATTGTTGTGTCTGCTCCTCAACTCATTCTTATTTTAATTATTTTCTTACCCAGTCCTTAATCAATGTTTAGTGTGTGTGTGTGTGTTTTCTCCTGCAGCTCAGAGCAATTTTGAATTTAACTATAGTTTGTGCTCTCTCCTAAATTCTGACTGCATGTAGTCCAATCAGATCCTTTCCAGTGTCTCTGTTATGACTCCTCACTTTTAGTGCTTGTGGATATTCCCATTGTTCTTTTCTCATTTGATAATTCGCATGCCAGAGTGAGAGAATCTAACTGGTCCACTGAGATGTTTTGATCCAAATCACAATGTAGGCTTTCTGCCATTCTGTTGTTCAGTTGCCCATGTGTCCTATGGTACAATCATTCTTTGTTAGCAGACCAGTTGACTGGAAACTTTGTGTAGAAGCGTCTATGTACTTAGCAGAAAATTTAGTTAATACTGATAGTAGCCACAATGCTCAATAAATCCTTGTTAATACCTTAGGTACTATAAGCCTAGAACATACTCAACTCCTGGCTGCCTTTCAAAAGCACTTGGTAAACATTTTGGGAACACTAATTCTGAGGACTCAGTCTACATGTTCTAAACTTAGAATCTCTACAAATTCAATGTGGTAATCTGGTACGTTTGAAAAGCTTCCAAATTCATCCTGCTCTGTCTTGCAGTCATGTAGGGTATTTTATTCTTGATATAAGCAGTACTTTAAGCATTGTCAGCCATCATTCATTTTCCAGCCTATTTTCTTTTCCAAGAGTTTACTGTATTTGTTAGATATTGACTCACTTTCATTATTGATTGCCTATTACAAAGCTTTTATAGATGTATCCATTTACTCAGTGGTTCTAAAGTAGGACATGCAAATTGATAAGTGTTATAGGTCAAATATATAACAGGAAAAGAGTCCTCCTAGAAGACCAGGAATAGTGAAGGTTTTGGAAAATCAGAGAAACTATGCTCCATTTAACAGGGCCAGTCACTATTTAGCATAATATAATTGTTCTCACGCAAATATGGGAGATTGTTGTTGCCAGAGCATCTGTTTTCCAAAGCAGAAAATAGATTTTTATGTAAACTTCCATAGTTTATATATTGACAATTTATTAAATTCAAACATGCATTCCCTCTATCCCTCTATCCCTCTGTCCCTCTCTCCTCTGGTTAAAATCTATAACTATATGAAAATACATCATTGTACCACAGTTGCTCTTAGAGGAACAATTCACTTTGAAGAAAAGTTCATAATACTCTACCTTGGGTATAGATGGTGAGACCTAAAAGTCATGGTTTGTGAGAAGAAAGCCATAGGTACATCACTTTGCATTAGAAAAGAGAAATTTGGGGTGGAGTGTAGTAGGAAAAAATGGAAACAGGAAGATAAGAACAATGCTGTAATCTGTCTAAAGCTTACAAGGAAATATAGCCAGTGGTGTTGAGGTGAGGTCAAAAGAATTTTAAGAGTCCTTTATTGAACTATTTTTACATTTTTGTGACTTAATTCTCCATTATGTCCCCAAACCTTTAATAAACATTTCGCCATGTGTGAATGATCTCTGTAAATTCTACAAAAGAAAATCAAGCAAAAGCAGCTGAGTCCCATGTCTAGCCTTCAGCATCTAGTAGAGAATGGAAATAAGCCATGGGAATTGACATGTGTGTGGAAACAAGAGTTTACAGTTTCAACAGCTGGAATCAATCCAAAGGGGATCATAAGAACCAAAGGCCCTGGGAATTCTCAGAACTTGGGGAGATGCCATTGAACTCCTCAGAATTTGGCATAGAGACCAAGATCCTATTCACCTCTCAATGCTAAGTCACCCTAGGTGCTCTATGGGCTACAATAATAAATTTCACGTGACAGTGTTCTTGGCTCTAAATAGCTTATATATCTTATTCAAGACAGAATTTGGTTATCCTTGTCCTCTTCTCTTTAAAATCTGGTACCAAGAACTAAATATGCACAATAGTGATTCAGATTTGAAGGATGCTGTGTAGAGAGTGAAGGCCTTTCCTTTACCATGAAAGGTTCTAAAATGGCACAAATAACAGGAGGACAGAGAATAACAGAAGACTCCTCTGTGGTGACAACTCAAACCAGGACTTTAATGGTATGATCTTAAGCTAATGACCATGGAGAGTAGGGACCAGGAGAAGCAACAAGAAGACAGTGATCTTACTATGAGGTGGTAGATTAAGACTGATGCAGCAATTTTTACTTTGGTTTTTTTTTTTTTTTTTGTAATGGAAGATTTGGAAAAGAGATTGAATAAGAAGAAAAAAAATAAAAAAGAATGTCTCTGATATCCAAGGACTTATGATAGCAAATGCTGTTAAATATGGAAATGGAAAATAAAAGACAGGAGCTACCACCAGACTTGATGTTGAAATGAACACAAGAATGTGAATATTTGACTGCTGTTTGCAGTCTGTCAGCTATGGGAAAATGATTTAATTCTTGGTTTTCCTCTCTGTAAAATGGTCATATTTGTTCCAGTCCTCTATGGCTGTTACAAAGATAACATGAAAGAATTTCTTTAATTTTCACAACTGTTAGTTAATAGTTGAATGAATTAATGAGAACCATTTTTGAGGACTATAACGTAAAGGGAATATGAAGAAATGTTTTTGCAACTTGCTTAATGACCATTCATAATGAAGGGAATTATTCCAACTCCTGACATACTACCTCTTAGCTTACAAAAGAGTTGAAACCTCTTTTGTAAAATATAAGCCAAAAGATTTGCATTTCTTTATCACTCTTCTTTTACGCAGCAGTTAATATACACCTTATTCTCATGCTATATTTTGAATCAACAAATAATTTTTTTAAATAAAAAATTATACTATTGAGTTTATATAATGCAGTGAGAACAATTCTAATTTTTCCCCTAGGCAACTCATTTACCTCTTAATATAGTTTTCCTTTAAGGCATCCCAGAAGAATCAAAGATTATGTCCCTGTATCCCTGCTCTTGGCAGTGATACCATTAGAATGCCACAACCTCTTGCTAATGATCTGAATAATTTTCTAGACTACTTATTACATGATATCTTGGGATATCATTGTTTTAAAATATACATATGAATGGAATGTAAATGTGCTATGTGAAACTGTGACCTACCTAATTCTGACTCTGCCTGACATGGTAAACCTGCTGAAATTTAGGTTGTCTACTGTTTTGGGTCACTAATGTTAGATACGGTAGAAATTTCAACTGTGGACTTTTTCTCAGTCATGGAAATTGGTTTATAAATATTTTAAAGGGATTTTCACTTCTGTCACTGATTTCAGAGAATAATTGATAAAACTGCTTTTCCATGCAGAGCTCTTTTCTTTGGTTTGGACTTCCCAGGTATTATACTTTAAGCAAAGATTTGAATAAAATCCATGAAAAGTGTCAATTGAGAATCTATCTATAGCTAACATCTTTCATAAATTGATATTTTCACAAAACCTCTTGATAAATTATATCAATTAATAAGAGTAACTATAAATTATCTCTTATGACTAACAATTTCTTCATACTGCAGTATCAATTCAGCTAAATATTTTTTAAAGATTTAATTATTTATTTGAGAGAGAGAGAGAGAGCAGGGGAAGGGGCAGAGGCAAAGGGAGAGAGAATCTCAAGCAGACTCCGGGATGAGCACAGAGCCTGACGCAGGGCTTGATCTCATGACCCCTGAGACCATGACCTGAGCTGAAACCAAAAGTCAGCTGCTCAGCCAACTGAGCCACCCAGGTACCCCCAGCTCAATATTTTTCTGAATCAAAGCAGTTTTTAAGTATAAATTATAGCAAATTATATGAAATGACAGTTTAGAAGGACAAAAAGGTTGCCTCGGTAATTACATATGGTTCAACCTAATATATCCAAATACTTCAAAATATTTTTCTGTTCCTTTGCCTCGTGAAACCCTCAACATGCATCTCAAAGTTCATGCACTTTTCCCAGAAGCTCCATCTAATTGACAAAGTACCTCATGAAGCTAGAATGACTTCTAAAAATTAGACAGAATATCTATATTAAGTAATGAAAAATTCTAAACATTTCCCCATTCTGGCTTCTTTATTGTAAAGCTTTACTCTTTTATTAATAGCATAGATCCAGTTGAATACCTTATATCATATAACATTTGAGAAGAAATAAATTATAATTTCTTGAATTTATATTCTGCTTTCTCAGAGGAGTTCATCTCCTAGACATTGTCTTATTAATGTTCAAAATTCTTCTGAAAACTAGGTAGAGATTATTATGTTGAACAGTGATAGAACTGCAAAGAGGAAAGGTGCACTCTAGCTGACTCTGCTCCTCCATTAAATCTTGACTTGAAAAAGACAGCACAAAGAAAAACTAATAGCTGAAAGTAAAGCTGATAGAATAGGGAGTTTAATAGATTTTTTCCCCAATATTAATATAAGATCCATGAGTCAGGGATCATGTGTGGCACTGCTATATTTCTAGTTTTTAAGAAGAATGACTTATAAGTAAAAATGCCTCATTAAATAGTCTTTGAATGAATACTTGGGCCATTTATTGTCATACTTCTATGCCACACATATTCTCTCCTCATACTTGGGTAAAATAACCCACAGCCATAGGAAAATAGATCTACCTAAACAATTATAGAGCAATTTTTCTGCACTTGTAATCTTGTATATTTAAAAAATACATATCAATTTGTTATTAAATATAGTTCTTTTTTTTTTTTAAGATGAGTAAACTGAAGTTTAGCAAGAAAGTTGGGGTAATTTGCCCAAAACTTCAGATATAGCAATTGGCAGAGACTGGATTCAATCCTTGGTCTATATAACTTCTAAGCCCTATTTCTTTTCTCAGTAGTATACTGTATTCTCACTTTATTATTGTGATTCTTTTTTTGGTATTCTTTTTAAATGTGATTTTTAAATGTTAATTTCTTTAGTTGAATGAATTTTTTCATTCAATTGAATTAAGATATAACCAGCATTTCTGTACTTCTTATAATAGAGCTCTTACTAATAATTGATGTAAAGAAAAAAAGAGAGGAACTGTAAAAATTTTAAAACATTTAGAAAACACCCATTGGTCAAGACAATTCTCTGGAACTTGGCAGAAATTTGCATCAAGTCCTAAAAAATGGAAAGATGGTGCCTATTATTTTTATAATTACAACATCCTTCAGTCCCATCCCATGCAGAGAATTCACATGACTGAAAGAAAAAAAAATGGCCTGAAGGAATGAAAGAGACAGGGTTCTGAATGGAAGGAGGCCTGAGAATTTGTTCAGTTGGATAAAACCATCACAAATGATGTGGAAGGGTAAGGAGTACCTCTTTATTTTGCATAGCTGTGCTGGAAGGGCCCCCAAAATGATGGCAAAGAATTCCATTGGTAATGTTTGCAATTAAGTTACAACTTGAAAACCTTCAGGAAACCCAAAGGTAGTCCTGAGGTTTAAAGCAGAGTCTTGGTACATACCTCTCACTAACACACAGTTAAGTCAAATTTACACAGACAGAAATCTTCTTGTAAGGATCCATTACTTTTGCTATGCATCCGAGATCCATCTACAAAGTAACAAAGGGTTATAAGCAAAGTGAATCAGTACAGCTTTGAGTTCCTTGTATTTGAGTGGAAATTAGCACTAAAGAGTATAAGGGTTCTGTTGATTAGCAAACACCAAAAGTGAATTCAACAGTTTTTTCCATATTCTAATAAGCACAATTTCTGTGCAGAAGTATAAGCTATTTTTTCCTCCTCTAAGTAACAACTGTTCTCAGTAATTTATTTGTAATCTCCATTATAGTTTAAATAAGGGAAAAATCACAGGAGCAGACTGATGAATCTTAACAGACATTCTTTTATGATTATGTGTAAAGTAATAGCACTTAAAAAGATAATATACTTCATAGAAATACAGCAAAAGCACATATAAGCAGAAAAAATAAACCTGAGCATCACTGGCTTAGAAGACAAAACATAAAAACAAGGGCTTTTCAAAGTGAAGTCAATGGAAGTATTGATAACTGAAGTGGTTTTGCATACACAAGTCAGACATTTTATGGATCTGGGAGCCACTATGTTTTGTTATCCCAGGTAGGAAATAAATAGTAGTTCTAGTTGCTCTCAGTCCTGAAAATGTCTGCATCTCAATTACCTAATGTACTAATGGTGCATAATGCTACCCAATAAATGTTTGAGAATGGTTGAACAAATGAATTGCAAAGTCGATAATGATGCAGTCCATGGTTTTGTGAACTTAATAGGTTAAAGCAATGTATTTTGACACTAGATCTGTATATCCATGATATTTTCTTAGGTAAAACTGAGTATACATTATACAGTAGTAATCACAATCATTGTGATCATCTAAAAATACCAGTGCCCTCCACTCTAAGAAATCCTGATTCAATTGCTCTGGGAGAGACCTGGGCAATAGTACTCTTAAAATCTCCCCAAGTTATGCAACTGTGCAGCCACAATTGAGAACCACAGGAATGTAGATCAAGTTGCTGTATTACCAATTAAAGTTTATGATCACCACCTATAAGCAGGAGGTAGTTATCATCAAGCATCTATTTCCAGCAGTAATCCAAGTAGAACAAATTTTTTGGTCACACTGATGTTGCAATGGTGGACATATTTAAGATAGACTTAAGTAGACTCAGGCAGTGAATTTGTATTATTTGACAAACATATATTGGGAATCTAATTTGTGGGGACAGTGTCCTGGCACTGGCCACCCAGTAAAGTGCAAGGTAGTTAAGGTCTCTACTGTAATGGAAGAGACTACCCTGCCCCATACCAAAGTACTTAAGAGTGACACACACATATAAAAATTAGTGTGTGGTGGGAATATCAACTCTAGATTAGTGACTCTGGACAGTCTTCCTGGAGGGATGACCTTAAATGGGAGCAACAGGGGTGAAGAGAGCATTCTAGGCAGAGGAAATATATATGAAAAAGACCAAGAATGACAAAGAGCTTTTGAGGTTGAGGAACTGAAAGAAGGTCATTGTGGTTGGACTGTAATGAATGGAGGGGCAGACTTAGTCTTAGCTGAAACTGGTGAGGTGTGTTTGCTCTGGACCATGAGAATGGGGATCCTTTATATTTAAAAGATTTAACCTCCTGAACAATGTCATTTTCCTATTCTTTCCATTCAATTTTTTTTTTCCTCTGTCACCAACCTAGGCAAAGCCACCACATCTCTTTCCTTGTTACTCCTACTTATCCCCTTATGGAAACTAGCATAGTCCCTTAAAGATAAATAAAATCTGATTATGTCATGATACTGCTTAAAACCTTACAACAGTTTTTCATTGACCAGGAAAATGTCCCTAGCTTTCACGTACTCTCTGGAGCATTCCCTCCTCTCTCAGATCATGTGATCACTGTCACTCTCCCACCTTCTATAGCCATATTGAATTTCTTTTAGTTGTTCCAATTTACCAGACTGTCCCACACAGATTTCCTCCTTGCCTGCTTGTCATGTGTGATTTAACCTGGTCATCTGAGAACTTAGATATATAATTGTTTTTGTTTTGTTCTTTTTGTCCCAAGTTAGATTATAAACCAACATGTAAGCCTCTAGCATACAACCTGACCTTTATTTATTGAATTAAACTATAAGAGAAAAGATAATAGCACTGAGATTCTTTACCAAAAAGTCCTTCACTGATCAAACACCTGAGCTTTTCTTCAAATAATTTCCATCAGAAAACTGTAGTTTTTTATAGAAGCACGTGGTAATTTTTATTCTACATATAACAATACTTTTTTTAAATAAAAAGCTTGTGATATTGTTAAAAACTGAGGGATTTTTCTAAGCTTTGAAAGAGATCAGAAAGTGATGGGTAAAGAGCGAAGCACCCTTCACACAACTCTGTGAGCACAGAACTAGTCATTTACTACACACAACACTTAGCCACTTCCACAACTCACTCTGACAAATCTTACCACAAAACCACATGCTCTTCCAATTGCTTGACAGAAGTTCAACTTGAAAAGGTTTCCTTCAGTGTAGATTTTCTGTATGTTTCCAGTTAGTGATAGAAGTAAAGCCTGTCACAGCTTGTGTGGGCTTGGCACTCTTGAGGTACTTGGGGACCCAAATAAGGAACCAGGGGAGGCATGAAAGATGAGAATAAGAGAAACCATCAGAAACCAGAAAATAAGACAACCCACATGGCTGTGATGCAAGTCAGCTCTCCTTTGAGAACCTGGATAACATTTTATGTGGTCTCTTTTCTAAGGAGAATGATCTGGTAGGTGAGAAAAGACAATATTTGCCAAGCAGTAGAAATGCTCAAACTTAGGCATGGAGTGAACTACATTTTGAGATGGTTATCCTTACATAAGTATAGCTACTTTGAGATGGTTAGTTTGGAGGAAGATTAGATTCCTGGTAGCTCTAAACTGTGCAAAGAGGTGAGATGGCAGAAAGAGGCTGTGTGACTTTTTGAAAGACTTCTGGACCGGTTAAGTGATGAAGTGTTCAAAGCAATGCTTCATTTCCCCAGGGATGCATTGACTGAAATAAAGTTGGAAATCAGGCAAACACAATCATAAAGAATGTGTAATCCTAGTGGGGGGAGAGTGGCAAGGGGTGAAGATCCAGTTCCATTGGCTGACAGGTTCCTTGGGTTCCCCACAGATACAGCTAATATTCTAAGGGCTGAAAACTTAATTCTAACCCCCCAGTTAGCAATAAAGAATGAAGCTGCAGCTGACTGCCATGCTAGCTGAGGATTGTGTCACAGGACTTGAGAGAGCCAAAGCTTGTTGCTTGAAAGGATTTCAATAGCTGTTAAGGCCAATCATGGAAGTAATTATGGGATAGGGAAAATTGCCTTTATCGGTTCTTCTCATTTGATTTTGCTGCCTTGATGTGTCATTCTGGCAGCCCAAGTTGGCTTTTCCCAACTTAGTTCTCCGCTATAATATTGCATACTTCTCAGACATCCTTCCCTCTTTTTATTTTGTTTTAAAGATTATTTATTTATTTGAGAGAGAGAGCACACAAGCAGGGGGAATGGCAGGCAGAGGGAGAGGGAGAAGCAGGCTCCCCACTGAGCAGAGAGCCTGATGCGGATTCCAGACCCTGGGATCATGACCTGAGCAGAAGGCAGACACTTAACCGACTGAGCCACCCAGGCGCCCCTCAGGCATCCTTTTCTTTAGTGAAATATTAGCATTCAACAGATGTCTCTTTGCCCTGTTTTTAAAGCACTAACACTGAAAAATGCAGTCCCTCAGGCAAGGAACAGAGAAGAAAAGGCTTGGGAAAAGAGATAGCATGATGTTACAATCACAACTTCTGGAACCAAATTGCCTTGGGTATACGTATTAACTATATAACCTACATGTGGCCTCAACGTCCTTGTCTGTAAATTGATAACAGTAACAGCAGCATTTACCTTGCAGGGGGGTGTTGTAAAGATTGAGAGAATATAAGCAATGTGCTAGGAATAGTACTCAGAACAAACTAGTTTTCAAGAAATCTTAGTGATTATTGCTTTTTGGAATTCCTCAAATCATAGCATTACAGTAGCTTTCTACTCACCCAGTGTGGGATGAGAAATCAGACCTAAAAGTTGTAAACACCTCTGAACCACCCAAACCCATGTAACATTACCTTTAAAATTTCTTTTAATGGAAATATAGTTGACACACAAGGTTAACATTAATTTCAGGTTTATAACATAGTAATTTGACAGGTCTATACCTTACCCTATCCTTACATAAGTATAGCTACCATCTGTCACCATGCAACACTGTTACAATATCATTGTCTATGTCCCCTATGCTGTACTTTTCATTCTTGGTGACTTACTCATTCCATAACTGGAAGTCTGTATCTCCTACTCCTCTTCCCCATTTTGCCCACCCACCCTCTGGCGACCATCAGTTTCTTCTCTATATTTACAGGTCTAATTATATTCTACTCATTGGTTTGCTTTTTCTGTGGTTTCTTTTTTTTTAGATGTAAGTGAAATCATATGGTATTTGGCTTTCTCTGTCTGACTTATTTCACTTAGCATTAATACCATCTGGGTCCATCCATGTTGTTGGAAATGGCAAAATTTCATTCTTTATGGTTGAATAATATTCCTGTGTGTGTGTGTGTGTGTGTGTGTGTGTATACCATCTTCTTTATCCATTCATTTATAGATGGACACTTGGGCTGCTCCCATATCTGGGCTATTGTAAATAATGCTGCAATAAATAGGAGTACATATATCTTTTTAAAGTAATGTTTTTGTTTTCTTTGGGTAAATACCCAGTAGTGGAATTACTGTATCATATGGTACTTCTATTTTTAATTATTTGAGAAAACTCTATACTGTTTTCCACAGTGGCTTCACCAATATTAAATTCCCACCAACAGTGCTCAAAGGTTCATTTTTTCCCCACATAACTCACCAACATTTTTATTTCATGTCTTTTTAATTCTAGAAATTCTAAAAGGTGAAAAGTGAAATCTCGTTGTAGTTTTGATTTGCATTTCCCTCATGATTGGTGATGGTGAGCATCTTCTTATGTGTCTGTTGGCCACCTGTCTGTCTTCTTTGGAGATGTGTCTATTTCAGTCCTCTGTCCATTTTTTAGAAAAGATTTTATTTATCTGTCCAAGATAAAGAGAGAGCACAGGCAGGGGGAATGGCAGGGAGATGTAAACACATCTGAATCACTGAGCAGGGAGTCCAATGCGGGACTTGATCCCAGGATCCTGGGATCATGACCTGAGTTGAAGGCAGATGCTTAACCAACTGAGCCACCCTGGCATTCCCCTCTGTCCATTTTTATTTTTTTATTAACATATAACGTACTATTTGTTTCAGGGGTACAGGTCTGTGATTCATCAGTCTTACATAATTCACAGCACTCACCATAGCACATACACTCCCTAATGTCCATCACCCAGCCACCCTATCCCTCCCACACCCCCACCACTCCAGCAACCCTCAATTTGTTTCCTGAGATTAAGAGTCTCTTATGGTTTGTCTCCCTCTCTGGTTTCATTTTTCCCTCCCTTCCCCTATGATCCTCTGTTTTGTTTCTCAAATTCCACATATCAGTGAGATCATATGATAATTGTCTTTCTCTGATTGGCTTATTTCACTCAGCATAATACCCTCTAGTTCCATCCACGTCGTTGCAAATGGCAAGATTTCATTTTTTTGATGGCTGCATAATATTCCATTTTACACACACACACACACACACACACCCCGTATCTTCTTTATCCAGTCATGTGTTGATGGGACATCTAGGCTATTTCCATAGTTTGGCTATTGTGGACATTGCTGCTATAAATATTGGGGTGCACGTACCCCTTCGGATCACTACATTTGTATCTTTGGGGTAAATACTCAGTAGTGCAATTTCTGGGTCATAGGGTAGCTCTATTTTCAACTTCTTGAGGAACCTCCATACTGTTTTCCAGAGTGGCTGCACCAGCTTGCATTCCCACCAACAGTGTAGGAGAGTTCCCCTTTCTCCACATCCTTGCCAACATCTGTTGTTTCCTGACTTGTTAATTTTGGCCATTCTGACTGGTGTGAGGTGGTATACCATTGAGGTTTTGATTGGTATTTCCCTGATGCCGAGTGATGTTGTGCACTTTTTCATGTGTCTGTTGGCCATTTGGATGTCTTCTTTGAGGAAATGTCTGTTCATGTCTTCTGCCCATTTCTTGATTGGATTATTTGTTCTTCGGGTGTTGAGTTTGACAAGTTCTTTTTTTTTCTTTTAAGATTTCATTTTTATTTATTTGACAGAGAGAGACACAGCAAGAGAGGGAACACAAGCAGGGGGAATGGGAGAGGGCGAAGCAGGCTTCCCACAGAGCAGGGAGTTCGATGCAGGGCTTGATCCCAGGACCCTGGGACCATGACCTGAGCCAAAGGCATACGTTTAACGACTGAGCCACCCAGGTGCCCTGATAAGTTCTTTATAGATTTTGGATACTAGCCCTTTATCTGATATGTCATTTGAGAATATCTTCTCCCATTCTTTCGGTTGTCTTTTGGTTTTGTTGACTGTTTCCTTTGCTGTGCAAAAGCTTTTTATCTTGATGAAGTCCCAAGTTCATTTTTGCCCTTGCTTCCCTTGCCTTTGGCGATGTTTCTAGGAAGAAGTTGCTGTGGCTGAGGTCGAAGAGGTTGCTACCTGTGTTCTCCTCAAGGATTGTGATGGATTCCTGTCTCACATTTAGGTCTTTCCTCCATTTTGAGTCTATTTTTGTGTTTGGTGTAAGGAAATGGTCCAGTTTCATTCTTCTGTATGTGGCTGTCCAATTTTCCCAACACCATTTGTTGAAGAGACTGTCTTTTCCACTGGACATTCTTTCCTCCTTCATCAAAGAGTACTTGACCGTAGAGTTGAGGGTCCATTTCTGAGTTCTCTATTCTGTTGCATTGATCTATGTGTCTGTTTTTGTGCCAGTACCATACTCTCTTGATGATTACAGCTTTATAATAGACCTTAGAGTCCGGAACAGTGATGCCACCAGCTTTGCTTTTCTTTTTCATAATTCTTCTGGCTATTCTGGGTCTTTTCTGGTGCCATGCAAATTTTAGGATTATTTGTCCCATTTCTTTGAAAAAAGTTGATGGTATTTTGATAGGGATTGCATTAAATGTGTAGATTGCTCTAGGTAGCATTGACATTTTCCCACAATATTTGTTCTTTCAATCCCTGACCATAGAACGTTTTTCCATTTCTTTGTGTCTTCCTCAATTTCTTTCATGAGTATTCTATAGTTTTCTGAGTACAGATTCTTTGCCTCTATGGTTAGATTTATTCCTAGGTATCTTATGGTTTTGGGTGCAATTGTAAATGGGATTGACTCCTTAATTTCTCTTTCTTCTGTCTTGTTGTTGGTGTATAGGAATGCCACTGATTTCTGTGCATTGATTTTATATCCTGCCACTTTACTGAATTCCTGTATGAGTTCTAGCAGTTTTGGGGTGGAATCTTTTGGGTTTTCCACATAAAGTATCATATCATCTGCAAAAAGTGAGAGTTTCACTTCTTCTTTGCTGATTTGGATGCCTTTTATTTCTTCTTGTCTGATTGCTGAGGCTAGGACTTCTAGTACTATGTTGAAAAGCAGTGGTGATAGTGGACATCACTGCCATGTTCCTGACCTTAGGGGCAAAGCTCTCAGTTTTTCCCCATTGAGAATGATATTTGCTGTGGGTTTTTCATAGATGGCTTTTATGATATTGAGGTATGTACCCTCTATTGCTACACTGTGAAGAGTTTTAATTAAGAAAGGATGCTATACTTTGTCAAATGCTTTTTCTGCATCTATTGAGAGGATCATATGGTTCTTGTTCTTTCTTTTATTAATGTATTGTATCACATTGATTGATTTGCGATTGTTGAACCAACCTTCAGCCCAGGAATAAATCCCACTTGGTCATGGTGAATAATCCTTTTAATGTACTGTTGGATCCTATTGACTGGTATCTTGGTGAGAATTTTTGCATCCATGTTCATCAGGGATATTGGTCTGTAGTTCTCCTTTTTGATGGGGTCTTTGTCTGGTTTGGGGATCAAAGTAATGCTGGCCTCATAAAACGAGTTTGGAAGTTTTCCTTCCATTTCTAAATTTTGGAACAGTTTCAGAGGAATAGGTATTAATTCTTCTTTAAATGTTTGGTAGAATTCCCCTGGGAAGCCATCTGGCCCTGGGCTCTTGTTTGTTGGGAGATTTTTGATTACTGCTTCAATTTCCTTACTGGTTATGGGTTTGTTCAGGTTTTCTATTTCTTCCTGATTCAGTTTTGGTAGTTTATAAATCTCTAGGAATGCATCCATTTCTTCCAGATTATCTAATTTGCTGGCATATAGTTGCTCATAATATGTTCTTATAATTGCTTGTATTTCTTTGGTGTTGGTTGTGATCTCTCCTCTTTCATTCATATTTCATTTATTTGGGTCATTTCTCTTTTCTTTTTGATAAGTCTGGCCAGTGGTATATCAATCTTATTAATCTTTCACAGAGCCAGCTCCTAGTTTCATTGATCTGTTCTACTGTTCTTTTGGTTTCTATTTCATTAATTTCTGCTCTGATCTTTATTATTTCTCTTCTCCTGCTGGGTTTAGGCTTTATTTGCTGTTCTTTCTCCAACTCCTTTAGGTGTAGGGTTAGGTTGTGTATTTGAGACCTTTCTTGTTTCTTGAGGAAGGCTTGTATTGCTATATACTTTCCTCTTAGGACCGCCTTTTCTGCATTCCAAAGATTTTGAACAGTTGTGTTTTCATTTTCGTTTGTTTCCATGATATTTTTTAAATTCTTCAATTTTCTGGTTGACCCATTCATTCTTTAAAAGGTGCTCTTTAGCCTCCATGTATTTGAATTCTTTCCAACTTTCCTCTTGTGATTGAGTTCTAGTTTCAAAGCATTGTGGTCCAAAAATATGCAGGGAATGATCCCAGTCTTTTGGTACTGCTTGAGACCTGATTTGTTACTCAGGATGTGATCTATTCTGGAGACTTCCATGTGCACTAGAGAAGAATGTGTAGTCTGTTGCTTTGGGGTGGAATGTTCTGAATATATCTGTGAAGTTAATCTGGTCCAGTGTGTCATTTAAAGCCTTTATTTCCTGTTGATCTTTTGCTTAAATGATCTGTCCATTTCAGTGAGGGGAGTGTTAAAGTCCCCGACTATTATTGCATTATTGTCAATGTGTTTCTTTGATTTTGTTATTAATTGGCTTATATAATTTGCTGCTCCTATATTAGGGGCATAGATATTTAAAATTGTTAGATCTTGTTGGATAGACCCTTTAAGTATGAGATAGTGTCCTTCCTCGTCTTTTATTATAGTCTTTGGCTTAAAATCTGATTTGTCTGATATAAGGATTGCCACCCCAGCTTTCTTTTGATGTCCATTAGCATGGTAAATTGTTTTTCACCCCCACACTTTCAATCTGGAGGTATCTTTGCGTCTAAAATGAGTCTCTTGCAGACATCATATCAGTGGGTCTTTTTTTTTTTTTTTTTATCCAATCTGATAGCCCATGTCTTTTGATTGGGGCATTTAGCCCATTTGCATTCAGGGTAACTATTAAAAGACATGATTTTAGTGCCATTGTATTGCCTGTAAGGTGACTGTTACTGTATATTGTCTCTGTTCCTTTCTGGGCTATGTTACTTTTAGGCTCTCTCTTTGCTTAGAGGACCCCTTTCAATATTTCTTATAGGGCTGGTTTTGTGTTTGCAAATTCTTTTAGTTTTTGTTTGTCCTGGAAGCTTTTTATCTCTTCTTCTGTTTTCGGTGACAGCTTTGCTGGGTATAGTATTCTTGGCTGCATATTTTTCTCATTTAGTGCTCTGAGTATATCATACCAGTCCTTTCTGGCCTGCCAGGTCACTGTGGATAGTTCTGCTTCCAATCTAATATCTCTACCATTGTAGGTTACAGACCTCTTGTCCCGAGCTGCTTTCAGGATTTTCTCTTTGTCTCTGAGACTTGTGAGTTTTACTATTAGATGTCGGGGTGTTGACCTATTTTTATTGATTTTGAGGGGGGTTCTCTGTGCCTCCTGGATTTTGATGCCTATTTCCTTCCCCAAATTAGGGAAGTTCTCTGGTATAATTTGCTCCAATATACCTTCTGCTCCTCTCTCTCTTTCTTCTTCTTCTGGGATCCCAATTATTCTAATGTTGCTTCACTTTATGGTATCACTTATCTCTCGAATTCTCCCCTTGTGATCCAGTGGTTGTTTTTCTCTCTTTTTCTCAGCTTCTTTATTCTCCATCATTTGTCTTCTATATCAGTAATCCTC
The DNA here is from genome assembly GCF_004348235.1 of Phoca vitulina. Taxonomy (NCBI): domain Eukaryota; kingdom Metazoa; phylum Chordata; class Mammalia; order Carnivora; family Phocidae; genus Phoca; species Phoca vitulina. The sequence continues at coordinate 83,106,927 of NW_022589704.1, forward strand.
TATTCGGCCTCATTTACCCTAGCAGTTAGAGCCTCCATTTTTGATTGTACCTCATTAATAGCCTTTTTGATTTTGACTTGGTTAGATTTTAGTGTTTTATTTCTCCAGAAAGGGATTCTCTAGTATCTTCTCTGCTTTTTTCAAGCCCAGCTAGTATCTTTATAACCATCATTCTGAATTCTAATTCCAACATCTTACTAATGTCCATATTGATTAGGTCCCTGGCAATTGGTACTGCCTCTTGTTCTTTGTTTTGAGGTGAGTTTTTCCATTTTGTCATTTTGTCCAGAGAAGAATAGATGAATGAAAGAACAAAATGCTAAAAGGGTAACAACAACCCCAGAAAAATATGCACTAATCAGAAGAGACCCGAAACCGGGGAGAAAAGAAAAGAAAAGAATATGATCAAGCTGGTGAATAGAAAAGAGCCACACACTAGATTTTGGGTGTATTTTGGTCTGTTAGAAGAACCTGCCTCCCAAAATTTTAAAGAATGAAAAACTTATATAGATACACAAAATAAGGGTAAATATGATGAGGGGATGGAAATATGACTGTAAAGATGAAAATTAAAAAAGATTTTAAAAAAGGAATTGATAAGTTGGTAGAAAAAAGAAAAGAAAAATTAAAAAAGAGAACATGATCAGGTGCGGGACTAGAACTAAGCCATACACTAGATTTAGGGTATATTTTGGTCTGTTAGAAGAAACTGTATCCCAAAATTTTAAAGAAAGAAAACCTTATATGTATACAAAAAAATAAGGTTAAATACAATGAAGGGATAGAATATGACTGTAAAAATGAAAATTAAAAAAGATTTTTAAAAAGGAATTGATAAGATTTTGGTTGAAAAAGGAAAGAAGAAAAATTCAAAAAAAGAAAAGAAAAAGAAATAGTAAAAGAAAAAAAGAAAATTAAAAAAAAATAACTTTGAAAGACTAAAGAATCATGGGGATAAAGCCATGAATTCTATGTGCTGTATTCCCCTAGTGCTGGAGTTTTACAGTTCTCATTGATCGGTAAACTTGGTCTTGGCTGGCTGTTCTTGCTGATCTTTCTGGGGGAGGGGCCTGTTGCAGTGATTCTCAAATGTCTTTGCCAGAGGCGGAATTGCCCTGCCCTTGCTAGGGGCCAGGCTAAGTAATCTGCTCGGGTTTGCTCTCGGGAGCTTTTGTCCCCTGCAAACTTTCCCTACAGCTTTGGAGGATGAGAATGAAAATGGCGGCCTCCCAATCTCCGCCCCCAGAGGAGCCGAGAACTCGGGGCCCCACTCCTCAGTGCACCCCCAGAGAAAAGCAGTCAGTCACTCCCGTCTCCCTGGTCTCCAGCCGTACTCCGTGCTCACCCGGCCTGTGACCGAGTGTTTCTGTCTCTGGCACCTGACCCCGTGTGGAGTCTCCAAACCCAGCCGATCCCTGCGGTGTGCTCCCACGCCACTCCTCCTGGGGGAGGAAGGGGTGTCTCCCCAGATCTGCCACTTGTTGGGTCCCTTCTGGAAGAGCAGTGGCCCGACTATGCCATGGATCGTGGTTTATGGCAACCCCGAGCTGAAAGCCCGCGCCTCAGCTCCGTCTCTGCAGCCACTTCCCCACTCTGATACCTGGGAGCTCTGCTGCACTCAGGCACACTGGGTCTTTCTGTGACCCCAAGGGTCCTGAGACCACACTGTCCCAGGAAGGGTTCCACCCCCAGCTTAGCCACTGGAGCAATGTCCCTCAGCGGAGCAGACTTCTAAAAGTTCCGATTTTGTGTTCTGCTGCTCTATCACTTGCCAGAAGTGGCGGATGGAGGCTCCCTCCCCGTGCAGTCTATATTCCCAAATATTGCCTTGGATTCACTTCTCTGCAGGTCCTACCTTCCAGAAAGTGGTCACTTTTCTGTTCAGAGAATTACTGCTCTTCTTTTCTTCGATCTCCTGTTGAGTTTGTAGGTGTTCAGAATAGTTTGATAACTATCTAGCTGAATTCCTGGGACCAGTTGAAATTTAGGTCTCCTATGCCTCCACCATCTTGCTCCTCCCACCCCTCTGTCCATATTTAAATGAGATTATTTGGTTCTTGCTATTGGGTTGTATAAGTTTTTTTTTTTTTTTTTAGTTGTATAAATTTTTCATTTTTTTGATATTAACCCCTTACTGGATATGTTATTTGCAAATATCTTCTCCTATTTGGTAGGTTGCCTTTTTTTTTTTTTTTTTTTATGGTTTCCTTTACTGTGCAAAAACTTTGTATTTTGATATAATCCCAATAGCATATTTTTGCTTCTGTTTCCCTTGTCTGAGGAGACATATCTATAAAAATATTGCCATGGCCAGTGTTAATGAAATCACTGTCTATATTCTCTTCTGGGAATTTTATGGTTTCAGGTCTCATGTTTAGATATGTAATCCATTTTGAGTCTATTTTTATGTATGGTATAAGGAAGTGATTCAATTTCATGCTTTTGCATGTAGCCATCTAATTTTCCCAGCACCATTTATTGAAGGGACTCTCTTTTCCCCATGTTATATTCTTGCCTCCTTTGTCATGGATTAATTAACAATGAGTGTGGGTTTATTTCTGGCCTCTCTATTCTGTTCCATTGGTCTATGAGTTTATTTTTGTGCTACTGTCCTACAGTTTTAATTATTACATTTTTGTAGTATATCTTGAAATTTGGGATTATGATATCTCCAGCTTTGTGTTTGTTTATCAAGATTTCTTTGGCTATTTGGAGTCTTTCATAGTTCCATACAAATTTTAGTAGTTTTATTGTGGTTCTGTAAAAAATGCTATTGGTGTTTTGATAATTTGCATTGAGTCTGTAGATTACTTTGGGTAGTATGGGTATTTTAACAATATTAATTTTTCTAATCTGTGAGCATGGGATGCCTTTCCATTTGTGTGCACTTCAATTTCTTTCATCAGCGTTTTATGGTTTTTTAGATATTTTGCCTCCTTTATTTTATTCCTAGGTATTTTACTTTTTGGTACAATTGTAAATGGAATCATTTTCTTAATTTCTCTTTCTGATACTTCATTTTTAGTGTATAGAAACACAACTGGTTTCTCTGTACTAATTCTGAATCCTGCAACTTACCTAATTAATTTATTACTTCTAATAGGTTTTTGGTGGATCCTTTAGAGTTTTCTACCTACAGCATCATGTTATCTGCAAATGTTTAACATCTATAGTTTAACTTCTTCCTTTCTATTTGGATGCTTTTATTTCTTGTCTAATTGCTGTGGCTAGGACTTCCAGGACTATGATAAGTAAAAGTGTTGAGAGTGGACATCGTTTTCTTCTTCCTGATCTTAGAGGAAAAGCTGTCCATTTTTCACCATTGAGTATGATGTTTACGATGGGTTTCTCATATTTGTGGAGGGTTTTTTATCATGAATGGATGTTAAATCTTGTCAAATGCTTTTTTTGCATTTATTGAGATGACCATATAATTTGTATCTTTTGTTTTCTGAATGTGGTGTATCATGTTGGTTGATTTGTGCATATTGAACCATTCTTGCACCCCAGAATAAATATCATTTGACTGTGGTGAACGATTCTTTTAATGTTTTGTTGAACGTGGTTTGTTTATATTTTGTTGATGATTTTTGCATTTATTTTCATCAGGGACACTTACTGTAGTTTTTCTATTTTGTAATGTTTTTTTGGTCTGGTTTTGGCATCAGGATAATGTTGGCCTGTGGAATGTGTTTGGAAGTTTTCCTTTCCCTTCTTTTTTTTTTTTTTTTTTTTTTAATAGATTGGGGAGAATAGGTATTAACTCTTCTTTAAATGTTTGGTAGAATTCACATGGGAATTTATCTGGTCCTGGACATTTGTTGGAGTTTTTGATTGCCAATTCAAGTTTATTTCTAGTAATAGTCTCTTTAGATTTTCTATATCTTCCTGACTCAGTTTTAGAAAATTGTATGTTTCTAGGAATTTATCCATTCTGTCTAAGTTGTCCAGTTTTGACATGTAATTTTTATATTCTCCTATAATCCACTGTATTTCTGTACTGTAAGTTGTTACTTCTCTTTCATTTCTGAATTTTTTTGGAGTCCTCTCTCTTTTTTGATGAGTCTGGCCAAAACTTTATAAATTTTATCTTCTCAAAGAATAGCTTTTGGTTTTGTTGATCTTTTCTAATTTTTTAAAGTCTCATTTATTTCTGCTCTGATCTTTATTGTTTCCTTACTTCTACTAACTTGGGACTTTGTTCTTCTTTTTCTACTTCTTTGAGGTGTATGGTTAGATTGTTTGATATTTTTTCTTATTTCTTGAGTTATATCTGTATTGCTATAAATTTCCCTTTAAAACTGCATTAGTTGTATCCCACAGATTTTGGATAACTGTGTTTTCATTTTCATTTGTCTCCATGTATTTTCTATTTCCTCTGATTTTCATTGACCCTTTGGCCATTTAGCACCAGGTTGTTTAGCCTGCATGTGTTTATTTTTTTGCATTTTTCTTTTCTTATGATCAATTTCTAGTTTCATATAGTTGTAGTCCAAAAAGATGCATGATACATTTGCAGTCTTCTTAAATTTATGGAGACTTGTTTTGTGGCCTAGCATGTGATCTAGCCTGGAAAATATTTCATATGAACTTGAAAATAATGTGTATTCTTCTGTTGTTTTTGGATGGAATGTTTTCTATATATCTGTTAAGTTCATCTGGTCTAATGTGTCATTCAAAGACACTGTTTCCTTGTTGATATTCTGCCTAGATGATCTATCCATTGATATAAGTGGGGTGTTAGACTCTCCTACTATTATTGTATTATTGTCAATTTCTCCCTTTATGTCTGCTATTACCTACTTTATGTATTTAAGTGCTCCCATAGTAGATGTATAGATATTTGCATTTCTTATATCCTCTTGTTGAATTGACCTTTTTTATCATTATGTAACATGCTTCTTTGTTTCTTGTTTCACTCTGTTTTAAAGTCTATTTTGTGTGACCTAAGTATTGCTGGTGTTTTATTTTTGTTTTTGCTTCTATTTGCATGGTATGTTTTTGCATCCTTTCCCTTTCACTCTATATGTGTCTTCAGGTCTGAAATGAGTCTCTTGTAGCAGCATATACATAAGTTATGCTTTTTATCTATTCTGCCATTCTGTGTCTTTTAATTGGCGATTTAGACCAGTTATATTTAAAGTAATTATTGATATATATACACCCATTGCCATATTGTTTTCTGATTATTTCTGTAGTTATTCTGTTTCTTTTTTCTTTTGTTCTTTTCTTGTGGTTTGATGGCTTTCTTTATTGTTATACCTGAATTTCTATTTATTTTTTTGTGTATCTGTTATAGATTTTGGTTTTATGATTACCATAAGGTTCATATATAGAATCCTAAGTATATAGTGGTCTATATTAAGTTGATGGTCATTTACGTTGGAACACATTCTAAAAGAACTTTTTTATGACCTCCTTCAAGTTTTATGAATATGTCATATTTTATATTTTTCCAGTCATAATTTTCTTCTAATTATGGCCTTTTCCCCTTAAAGTCCCTTTAACATTTCTTGTAAGTCTGATTTTTTGGTGATGAATTCTTTAATTTTTGTTTGAGAAAGACTATCCCTTCTCACTTCTGAATGATAATTATCCTGAGCAGAATATGTTTTCTTGTTGTTGTTGTTGTTCTTTTATTTATTTATTTATTTATTTATTTTTACTTTCTGGTTTTAGAATATAGCATACCATTCTCTTCTGGCCTGCAAAGTTTCTGCTGAAAATTAGCTGATAGACTTATGGTATTTCCCTTGTATATAACTTTTGCTTTTCTCTTGCTGATTTTTAAAAAATTCTCTTTAACTTTAACCTTTGACATTTTAATCATTATGTGTCTAGATGTGGACAAACTTGGGTTCATCTTTTACGGAAGTCTCTTAGCTTCTTGGATCTAAAGGTCTTTTTGTTTTCCCAGTTAGAGAATTTTTCAGTTATTATTTCTTCATATACGTTTTCTGCCCCTTTCTCTCCTTCTGGGACCCCTATAATGTGAATGTTACTTTCTTGATGTTGTTCAAGAAATCCCTTACCCTATCTTCATTTTTTTTTTTTAATTCTTTTTTTATCTTAGTGTTGTTTGGGTGCTTTCCATTACCCTGTCTTCCAGATTACTGATCTATTCTTCTGGATCTACTAATCTATTGTTGATTCCTTCTAATGTTTTTGTTTGTTTGTTTGTTTTAAATTTTAGTTATGGTATTCTTCTTCAACTCTGATTGGTTCTTTTTTATATTTGCAATCTCATTGTTGAATTTCTGAGATCCCCCACTCCTCTTTCCAGTCTGGTGAGCATCTTTATGATCATTACTTGAAACACTTTATCAAACATAATGTTTCTCTTCATTTTATTTATTTTTCTGGGGTTTTGTGTTGTTCTTTTTTTGGAGCATATTCATATGTCTGTCCATTTTGCTTGACTTTCTGTAATTGTGAATTAGGCAGAATAAATACTTTTCCTAAATGTGAAAGAATGGTCTCATGTATGGTCAACCCCTGTATGGAGTGTGCATACCAGGTGACTTTGGCTAGCTGGTTGGAGCTGCGGCTGGGGTGGGCTGGGAGTCCTGGGGCACACTGTGTTAGGGTTTCTTGGGGATGGCCAGAGCTGAAGTGGGCATGGGCTTGGGCAATCAGGGCTCTCTGCACAGAGAATACCCTGGCAGGATAGGTGAAGCTGAATTGGGTATAAGCCTGGGGGTCCAGGCTCGAAACATAGAGTGTACCCTGGCAGGACAGGTGAAGCTAAAGTGGGCATGGGCCAAGGAAGTCCCTGGTTTCTCTATACAGAGGGCACCCTAACAGTATAGCTGAAGCTGAAGTAGATGCAACCAGGATATCCCATGGCTCTCCATACAAAGGGCACACTGGTAGGGTAGCTGGAGCTGAAGCAGGGCATGAGCCAGGGGGTACCAAATGCTCTGCACAGGAGGTACCCTGGTAGGGCAGGTGGAGCCAAGGCAGGGTACTCCATTCAGGTGGCACCCTGGCAGGCCAGTTGTAGCTGAAATGGGCACTGTGGCAGCGCCAATGCTCTGCACACAGAGGGCACCCTGGGAGGACAGCCGAAGCTGAAATGGGTGCAAACCAGGGTACCCTGGGGTCCTTAGTACAGGGAGTGCCCTGGCAGTGTGATTGGAGCCAAGGGAGCATGGGCTGGGGTGTCCTAGGGCACTCCACACTCAGGGCACCTTGGTAGATTAGCTGGGACCAAAGTGTGGTACAGGATGGGGGTCCTGGGGTGCTCCACAGAAGAGGCACGTTGGCCAGGTAGCTGGAGCCAAAGCAGTCGTGGGTCAGGAGGTCCCAGAATGCTGTGTTCCAGGGGTGCCCTAGCAAGCTATCTGGAGCCAAAGTGGTATGGGCCTGGAGCGTTCTGGGGTGCTTTGTGTCTCTTTCCCTTGGCACAATGACTGGAGCTGTAATGTGTAATGAGCACTGACAAGGAGTGTCCTGGTGTCCACACTGTGGGCTGCCTTTGTGCTATGGCTGGGGCTGGTGTGGGCTAGAGGTCTGGGGCTTGTGAGGTGGCAGGCCAGCTGTGACACCTGGAACACTGCTCTTCTCTGCTCTATCAAGATTGGGGGCAAACATCACCTGTGGTGCTTGCCAGCCCCTCTGACCCAGATAGATTTCCAGCAGCTCCCCCCTATTTGGTGGAGTTCTAAGGCTGGATCTTTTATATACTGATTACTATTTAAAACAGCAGCTTTTTTTTTTTTTTTCTGTGCCCCAGGGTAGATGAATCTGCTCATGGTCCCTCAGCCCTATCCTTCCCCACAATAGTTGGCAGCTTCCAGACTGAGGATTTCCCTTCATTACTGTACCTCTGTCTCTTTTGCTGTTCTCTGTGTGGTCTGTCTTTGGCTGTGAAGAAACTGTTCAGTCAGTCCTCAGTTTTTCTTCAGGAGGAATTGGTCTATAAATCAGTGTTGGTTTGGCATGTCAATGGAGAAAGTGTGTAAAGGGTCTTCCTACATTGTCATCTTGGACCAGAACTCTTATTTAGTCCCTGTGGCTTTATCTTTGTACTCCACATCATGTGTAAAGTACTTAACACATCTGAAATACTGAATGTTCAACTACCTATAAATAAGTTTCTTACATACACACTTTCACTCTTTAGATAGAGCTAAGTCTCCAATAATGATCTAAAGATGATAGTGGTTATTGCTAAAACCTTGCTGAATTTATCTTGCTGTCTTTTATCTTTCCTTTGACTTTATAGTACTTGAAAAAAATTGATCTGTTTTACAAATAACTATTGTGTAATTTGTCTTTCTTAATTTGGGCAGCATTTTTTTTTTTTCTCTTTTCTTTCCCTTCCCACTCTTAATACCTCAAGTGAGGCTTTGTCTATGTGTGTGATGAATTCACATTACAGTTAGTTAAATAAGATGTATACAGAAAAAGGTAAATGGTTTTCATAATGAGACTTAAATAAGACAGAGTAATCAATGAATAGATAGATAAAAGAATCCTAGCCTTTAAATTGTTTTGTTTTTACTAAGTTATCTACACAGTGAGATCTGAAATCATCATTCTTAAATAAATCACATTTTAAAAAAACTGCAGCCTGATTTTTGCATGGATTTAATATGTACAAGCTTTTCAGTTTTTTGAACATGGATTCTAGAAACAAATCTTCTATCATTTACTGTGTGATGTTGGGAAAATCACTTAAGTTTTCTGTGTTGTAGTTACACCATGAGCTGTATGAGGATAATAAAATCACTTCCCTTAGAGGGTTATGTTGAAAATGATGTGAATTAATTATAAATGCTTAGAACAATGGCTCACATATAGCAAGAGCTATATAAATGTTTGCTATTTTTAAAATATAAGAATCACATGGCAAGAGTAAATTCCAATAAGGTGATCTTTATACAGTATAAAAAGACAACTGATAGAATTGTGAATTTGTCTTTCGAATTTTCGTAGAATCAAAAGAGAGAGCCAGAAGATTGTGTGTGTGTGTGTGTGTGTGTGTGTATGCACATGTGTGTATGCATGCATGTGTATGTTTGTCTATTTTGGCTCCTTCTTTAATATAGCAACTCTAGTTCACACTCCATTTAGCTAAATGAAAGATGTTTACATTTCCTTTAAGACTGTTGCTCTTCCAGTCCCTCTGGCAGCAGATACAAGAGAATAACATCCTGCTTTGCATGGCTAAAGGTACCTCGGCTGCAAAAACGTTGTATTGAATGTGTTTGAGGAAATAAATGATAGGCTGTTCTCACAAAGACTGTATCATGTGTAAGAGAGGTTTAGTCTTTACCTTTCAATTCCATGCAGTTAGCTATTATCCTGAAACATTCCTGGATTCCCAGAATGCAATCAGCAGCTTCAGGAACTGACAACATTTATAAGCTCCAACTGAGTGGTTTCATTCTGTTGATCCCCAGTTCCAAAGGATACATGTGGGTTTTGGTCACAAGTGGAAAAAATTTGATTTTGTGTTTCAAGTGGAAACCTCTTTAGCCATTTTAATGTACATGTTGATTGGAACAATTTCACAGAAGGGGTATTTAAGAGGGTTTTATATAAATTAAAGGATCCATAGGTGACTTATCCCAACTTTTTCCCATTCCTCAGTGATTTAACTTAAAACAGTAAAATGTGTAGTATTTTTTTTTTTATTAAACCATGGTTGACATATAATGTTGTATTTAGTATCAGGTGTACACCATAGTGATTTGACAGTTCTATACATTACTCCATGCTTACCACAATAAGTATAGTCACCATACATTATTACAGTATTATGGATTTATTGCCTATGTTGTACTTTTCATCTCCAAGACTTATTTATTCTATAACTGGAAGTTTGTATCTCTTAATCTCCTTCACCTATTCTGCCCATCCCCCCACCCACCTTCCCTCTGGCAACCACCAGCTTGTTCTCCACATTTATGAGTCTGTTTCTGTTTTGTTTTTTAGATTCCACATATAAGTGAAGTCATATGGTACTTGTTTTTCTCTGAATTATTTCACTTAGCATAATACCCTGTACTCCCATCTATGTTGTGGCAAATAGCAAGATCTCATTCTTTTTTATGGCTGAGTAATATTCCATCATATGGAGAGAGAGATATAGATATATATATATATATATATATATATATATATATATATATATATATATATGGAGAGAGAGAGAGAGGGGTGAATATCTTTTCAAATTACAGTTTCTGTTTTGAGTAAAAAAACCAACAGTGGAATTACTGGATCATATGACATTTCCACTTTAATATTTTTATGGCATTTTTAAAATTTATTATATATATATGTATATATATCTTTATTTGATTATAGTTGACACACAATTTACATAAGTTTCAGATGTACAACATAGTGATTCAATAGCTATACATTATGCTTTGCTCACAAATGTAGCTATCATCTGTCACCATACAATACTATTAAAATATCATGGTCTATGTTCCCTATGCTGTACCTTTTATTCCTGTGACTTATTCATTCCATAACTGAAAGCATATATCTCCTCCTCCCCTTTCCCCCTGCCTTTGGCAACCATTGGTTTGTTCTCTATAGTTCTGCTGCTGCTTTTTGATTATTTGTTTTGTTTTTTAGATTTCACATTTGAATGAAATCATATGGTATTTGTCTTTCTTTGTCTGACTTATTTCACTTAGCATAATACCCTCTAGGTCCATCACTGTTGTCACAAATGGCAAGATTTCATCCTTTTTCATAGCTGAGTAATACTCGTGTGTGTGTGTGTGCATGCCTGTGTATAAATCTCTTTTTTCATTCATCCATCAGTGGACACTTGGATGGCTTTCATATCTTGGCTATTGTTAATAATGCTGCAATAAACAGAGGGGTGGATATATCATTTTGAATTAGTGTTTTCATTTTTTGGAGGTAAATACCAAGTAGCGGAATTACTGGATCATATGGTAACTCTATTCCTAATTTTTGGATAAATATCCATACTGTTTTCCACAGTGGCTTTACCAATTTACATTCCCATCACCAGTGCACAAAGGTTCCCTTTGCTCTACATTCTTGCCAACACTTGTTTTTTCTTGTCTTTTTTATTCTAGCCATTGTGAAAGGTGTAGGGTGATATCTCATTGTGGGTTTGATTTGCATTTTCCTGATGATTAGTGGTGTTGAGCATCTTTTCATGTCTATGGTCACTTGTATGTCTTCTTTGGAAGCCTGTCTATTCAGGTTTTCTGCCAATTTTTAATCAGATAATTTGGTTTTTGGTATTGATTTGCATGAGTTCTTATATATTTTGAATATTAACCCCTTATCAGATATATTATTTCCAACTATCTTCTCCCATTCAGTAGGTTGCCTTTTGTTTTGTTGATGGTTTCCTTCACTATGCAAAAACTTTTTGATACAGTAGTTTATTTTTGCTTTTGTTTCCCTTGCCTGAGGAGATCTATTTGTAAAAACATTACATTAGCCATTGTCAATGAAATTACTGCCTGTGTTCTCTTCTGGGAGTTTATGGTTTCAGATCTCACATATAGATCTTTAATCCATTTTGAGTTTATTTTGTATATAGTGTAAGAAAGTGGTCTAATATCATGCTTTTGTATGTAGTTGTCCAGTTTTCCCAGCACCATTTATTGAAGGTACTGTCTTTTCCTCATGTGTATTCTTTCTCCTTTACATTGATTAATTGACCATATAAATGTGGCTTTGTTTCTGGCCTCTCCATGCTGTTCATTGGTCTGCATGTTAATTTTGTGCTGGTACCATATTGTATTGGTTACTATGTCTTTGTAGTGTATCTTGTAATCTGGGATTGCAATATCTTCAACTTTATTCTTTTTTTCTCAAAATTGTTTTGACTATTCAGGGCCTTTTATGATTCCATACAAATGTTAGGATTATTTGTTCTAGTTCTGTGAAAAATGCTGTTGACATTTTGATAGGAATTGTATTTGTATCAAGCCTTGTAGAATGTATTTGGAAGCTCTCCTTCATCTTTTATTTTTTTGAATAGTTTGAGAAGAATAGGTATTAATTTTTCGTTAAATATTTGGTAGAATTCACCTGTGAAGCTGTCTGGGTCTGGAATTTTCCTTGTTGGATGTGGTTTTTTGTTTGTTTTGGGGGGGGTTAAATTTAATTTTATCACTAGTAATGGTATTTTCAGATTGTCTATGTGTGTTTCTAGAAATTCATTTTTTTCTAAGTTGTCCAATTGTTTGGAACATAATTGTTCACAGTGGTTCCTCAAAATCTTCTGTTTTTCTGTAGTATTGGATATTACTTTTCTTTTATTTCTGCTTTTTATTTGGATCCTCTCTTTTTTTTTTTTATGAGTCTGGATGAAGGTTTATACATTTTATCTTTTCAAAGAACTATCTCTTGGTTTCATTGATCTTTTCCATTGTGTTTTAGCAGACATTTCATTTATTTCTACTCTGACATTTATTATTTTCTTCCTTCTACTGACTTTGGGCTTTGTTCTTCTTTTTGTATTTCCTTTAGGTGTAAAGTTAGATTGTTTGAGATTTTATTAGTTCTTGAATTAGGCTTGGATAGCTATAAATTTCCCTCTTATAACTGCTTTAGCTGTATATCAAGGATTTCGGATACTTTCCTATTTGTCTCCATGTATTTTTTGATTTCCTGATTTCTTCATTGACCCATTGGCTATTTAACAGTATGTTGTTTAGCTTGCATGTGTTTGTGGGGTTTGTTTTTTTTGTTTCAGTATTTTTTTCTTGTGATTGATTTCTAGTTTTATACTGTCATGGTCACAAAAGATGCATGATATATTTCAATCTTCTTAAATGTATTGACTTGTTTGTGGACTAACATGAGATCTATCCTGGAAAATGTTCCATGTGTACTTGAATATAATCTGTATTCTGTTGTTTTTGGATGGAATTTCAGTGTGTAGCTGTCAAGTTCATTTGGTCTAATATGTTGTTCAAAGACATTGTTTCTTTATTGATTTTTCTGTCTTGATTATCCCCTGTTGTAAGTAGGGTGTTTAAGTCCCCTACTATTATTGTATTACTGTTAATTTCTCCCTTTGTGTCCATTAATATTTGCTTTACGTATTTAGATGCCCTCATATTGGGTGTGTATATATATATGTGTATATATATATATATATATATATATATATATGAATGATATATCCTCTTACTTGATTGACACTTTTATCATTTTGTAACACCCTTCTTTGTCTCTTGTTACAGTCTGTTTTAAAGTCTATTTTGTCTTGGGGCACCTGGGTGGCTCAGTTCATTAAGCATCTGCCTTTGGCTCAGGTCATGATCACAGGGTCCTGGGATCGAGCCCCACATTGGGCTCCCTGCTCGGCGGGAAGCCTGCTTCTCTCTCTCCCACTCCCCCTGCTTGTGTTCCCTCTCTCGCTGTCTCTCTGTCTGTCAAATGAATAAATAAAATCTCTAAAAAAAAAAAAAAGGCTAATTTGTCTTTTCTTTTTCCCCTGCCATTTTCATGGAATATCCTTCTCCATCCCTTCATTTTCAGTGTCTATATGTCCTTAGGTCTGAAGTACTCTCTTGTAAACAGAATATAGGTGGGTCCTTTTTTTTTTTTTTAATCTATTCTACCATTGTATGTGTTTTGACTGGAGCATTTAGACTAGTTACATTTAAAGTAATTATTGATAGGTATGCAAGTACTGCCATTTTATGAATTGTTATCTGGTTTTCATAGTTTTTTTTCTTCTCTCTTTCCTTATGGTTTGATAGCTTTCTTTATTGTTATGCTTGGACTCCTTTCTCTTTATGTGTGTGTGTGTATGTGTATCACAGGTTCTTGATGTGTGGTTATGATGTGGTTCATATATAACATCCTCTGGGTATAGCAGTCTACATTAAGTTGATGTTCTAAGTTTGAGCACATTATAAAGCACTAAATTTTTATTCCCCCTTCCATGTTTTATGTACATGATATCATACTTTTTATCTTTTTACTTTGTGTATCCCTTAAATAATTTTTGTAGATATACTTAATTTTACCACTTTTTTTGTTTTAACCTCCATATTGGCTTTATAAGTACTTAATCTTTTCCTATGTTTGCTTTTACATGTGAATTTTTTCCTTTTATAATTTTCTTCCAACTGTGGCCTTTTCTTTCTACTTAAAGAATTCTTTTTTTCCAGATTTTATTTATTTGATAGATAGCTAGTGAGAGATAGCAAGAGATAGCAAGAGCACAAGCAAGGGGAGCTGCAGGCAAAAGGAGAGCAAGAAGCAGGCTCTCCACTGAGCAAGGAGCCTGACATGGGGCTCGATCTCAGGATCCTGGGATCATGACCTGAGCTGAAGGCAGATGCTTAACTGACTGAGCCACCCAGGTGCCACTTAAAGAATTATTTTTAACCTTTTTTAAGGCTGGTTTAGTTGTGATGTATTCCTTTAACTTTTGTTTATCTGGAAAACTCTTTATCTCTCCTTCAGTTCTGAATGATAACCTTGCCAGGTATAGTATTCTTGGTTGTAGATTTTTGTTTTTGTTTTTGTTTTCGTTTTCTTTCATCACTTTGAATATTTCATGCCATTCTCTTCTGGACTTCATTTTCTCCTCAAAATTAAGGGAAACTTTATAGGGTTTCCCTTGTACATTACCTATTGCTTCTCTCTTATTGCTTTAAAGATTCTCTGATTACTGACATTTTAATTGTGATGTGTTTTGGTGCCAACCTTCTTGGATTCAACTTTTTAGGGGTTCTCTGTGATTCCTAGACCTAGATGTCTGTTTCTTTGCCCTGATAAGGGAATTTTCCAGCTATCATTTCTTCAAATAAGTTTTTGCCCTCTTCTCTCTCTTTTCCCTCTGGGATTCCTATAACATGAAGTTCATTATGCTTGATATCTCTGAGTTCCTTTAACTTATTTTCATTTGTTATTATATTTACTGTCCAGCTTGGTGGCTTTCTAGTACACTGTCTTCCACATCACTGATATGTTCTGCATCCTCTAATCTGCTTTTGATTCCCTCTGGCATATTTTTCATTTGTTATTGAATTCTTCAGCTCCTGATTATTTTTTTATACTTTTTTATATCTTTGTTGAAATTCTGAGTTCATCCACTCTTCTCTCAAAATCAGTATCAATTATGACCATTGTTTAGAACTCTTTAAGTCTTATTGCTTATCTTCCTGTTCTTTAGTTTTTTTTTTCTGTGATTTTTTTTCGTGTTCTTTCATTTGGGACATATTCCTCTGTCTCCTCATTTTGTCTAACTCTCTGTATTTGTTTCTATATATTAGGTCAGCTATGTCCTCCTGGTCTTGAGAGTAATGGCTTTGTGTAGTAGAGTTTCTGTGATGCCCTATATCTCAATTCCCCAGTCTCCAGAATTAGGAACTCCAGGGATGTCCCTTTTGTGCTGCATATAACCCCCTGTTGTTGCTATGATTGCTGTGGGCACATTGGTGGTTGGGCTGGGACTTGGCCAAGCTGACTGCAGTGACCTGCTTTGCCTGCTGTGGGCACACTGGTCAGAGTTTTCTCCTTGCATTGTTGAAGCCCAGATACAGGTACCATGAGCTTGCTAGTGTGCAAGGCTGACCTACATCCTGGCTGTTTGTATTCAACAGCTCTGACAGCTATGGGTGCACTGAAGGGTAGGGCTTGCTCCCTGTTCAGCCAGCTAAGAGGCCTGACTGCTGGCATATCAGGTTATCTTCCAACCCCCAGGGCAGGAATCATTTTGGAGGGGCACCAGTACCAGCTGGGGCTGCCTGCTGGTTTAGTGAGGCAGGAGCCATGTTGGAGGGTGACCTGCCAAGGCAGGCAGGTTGGGTGGGACAGATCTGGAGGGTAACATCAGGTAAGCTCACATGCCATCAATGTAAATGGAGAATGTTAGAACTGGCTCCCATAAGCATCCAGCTATCTAGGCTGGAGGAGCACAAGAAAATGGAATACCAAACTTTTGTTCTTGGGGAAATGTGCAGAAAGGGGAAATTTGCTCCTTTAGCACATGTCCTAAAATTAGTCAGTAAATCATGTATTCCAGGTGATTTCCAAGCTGTTGTTTCATGGCTGTATCTCCAGTATAGTTATTTAAAATACTGGGGACTCCGTTTCTTATTGCCCCCTGGGTTCTCCTGAAGTTAAACCCTGCTGATTTTCAAGGCCAGATGTTATGGGGACTCATCTTCTCAGTGTGCATCCCCAGGGCCAGGCATACCTAGTATGGGATCCAATCCTCTCGCTTCTTGGTGCTTGTGATGTGTCTCCCATTTTTGGTCAGTTGTGCCAGGGGTTTGGTTCCTGATCCCATCATCTCTGCTCCCTTTATCCTTTTTGATGTAGTCTCTCTCTATGACTAGTTGTAGAAGATCTGTTCTGCCAGCATTTGGATCATTTTCAGAGGTAGTTGTAACACAGTAGTTGTTGTCTTGGTGTGTCCCTAGGACAAGGTAAGCTCAGGATCCTCCTACTCTGCCATTTTCCCTGCCCTCCTCTAAAATTTCTAGTATTTTCATCAGGAATATAGAAGTAAAACTTCTTCCCTGGCCTGAAAATAAAATATTTTCAAAATTTGGGGGAAGAAAAGAATGAAAAAAGGACAGTTAGTTCTCTATCAGTTAGTTCTTTTCACAATAATTACACATAAAAACCATCTCCAAACTCAGTCACTTATTTCTCAGTCACAATCTGCAGGTCTCCAAAGTTAGGGTAATCTAGGCAAGGCTTAATTGGATTTGCTTCAGTATGTGGGTTGAATTCAAATCTGTTCCACATATCTCTCTTCTTTGGACCAGCAATAATATGCATTTAAGGCATGTTCTTTTCATACTGAAATACAGGAGTATAAGAACACAAGTCAGACAATGTAAGCATATTCCAAACATCATACCGTGTCTGTCATAATTCAATAGCCAAGTTGACAAAAATATAAAAATTTTTATATAAAAATTTGTGTGATGGCATGAGCAGAGCATGATAGATAATGGAAGAAAGGCATCAAAAAAGGAGAATTGAGCTTCTGGCTTTAGGAAATGATATTAAAACGATACCCAAAAAGTTAGAGGCAAAGAATGGGGTGTGTATATGTGTGTGGGTTAGGGTTCTCTAAGCCAGAGAACCTCATATATACTGAACTCAGTGAACGTTGAATGTTTCAATAGATTAAAACTGTAATGAATTTGTTGAATCAATTCATTCTTCCATTTAAAAAAACAAACATTTACTGATTTCCTACAATGTTCTAGGTATATTCCTAGGTGTGGGAGTTCAAATGGACAAAGCAGATAAAATATTGTGTGAGATAGTAGTAAGTCCTCTGGAGAAAATTCAAACAGGAAAGACACTGTAAGAGGCTATTTTCATTTTAATTGGCCAAGGAAAGGCCAAGAGGGTGACAAAATAGATGAGGAAGCAGGCATACAAAAAATTAGTGGCAGAGCACTCTAGGCATAGAAAAGAATGAGTAAAAAGCCTTGAAGTGGAAGAGCAGTTAGTGCATTCCAGGAATAGCTAAGAGGCCTGTGTGACTAGAGTAAGTATGTGAGCAGAAGAGTGATGTATTTGAGCTATGTTTTAACAAGATCACTCAGACAGCTTAGTGGAGAATAGGCTGTAAGGAAATGCATCAGAGAGAATATATGTTGTAACAATCTGAAAATATCAAAGGCTTATTAAAATTGTGTGTTTATTGTTCACACAAAACCCAACGTAGATGTTCCTGGATAGGTATCTCTCTTGGATCACTCTCTTCTAATTAGTGACCTATGGATCCATATTCCTTCCATCTTGTGATACAGTGGTTTTCCACAACAGATCTCTGTGGCTTCTGGGGAAGGGAACATGAGAAATGAGTAATGCATAATCAACAACCTCAGCTCAAAAATATGACCAACTCAGTTGCCTTCCATTGGCTAGAATTATTCACATGGTTCCGCCTATGTCCTACAAGGCTGGGAATTTTAGTCCTTGGTCGGGCACCTACCTTCAAGTAAAATATAAGCCTAGCAATTTCTGCTATAGGAAACAAAAACAAAGGCAGGAAAACAGTTTTGAAGCTATTATAATAATATATGTGATAATAGATAGGGATTAGACTAGAAGCCTAAGAATGAAAGCAACTGTAATCTGGATATATTTTGAATATAGCACTGATAGAATATGCTAATGGATTAGATGTGGAGTAAAAAATAATTTAAAAAAAGGGGGGGTGGGGTGGGGAGGAATAAATATTAACCAAATACCCATAAGAGAAATGAGGAAAAGTATAGAAGTAACTGGGAGATGATAAGGAATTCCAATTTGGCATGTTAAATCTGATTTGCCTAGAAGATATTTAAACAGATAAACACCATGCAGCTGGACTTGAGTTTGCAGTACATGTGACGGGTCTTGGATGGATATAAACATTTAGCAATGTTTATTCATAGTATTAGAAGCCATAAATCTTGAGAAAATCACTGGAGAAAGTATAGTGGGAGACAAATAGGTGTTCAAAAAGGATCTGGGAAAAGATGAAGAATCAACATAGTAAACAGAATAAAACTATTGAGGTGAGAAAAAAATAGATGTGATGCACTAGAAGTCAAATGAAAGTATTCCAAAGAAAATAGAAAAATCATATTTATTGCCCCTGCTAGGCTCAATAAAAGGAGGTCTAGGAATTAGGTGCCAGATATAATTAGGTGGAGGTCATTGATATTTCATTCTGGCAGAATGGTGGGTATAACAGACTGATTTGAGTGAGTTTAAAAGAGGAGAAACATTGGAGACAGTGAATATAGACATCTTTTGATGAGTTTTGCTATAAAGAAAAAATAGAGAAAGGGCCAAGTAGTTCAAAAGCAAAGTAAAAAGAAGTATTTGCTTGTTTTTAGGTAAACTGGGGGCCAAATAAGCCCATGTTTCTTCTGGTTGCTTCAGTTTTTGTAGTGAAATAGGAAGTAAGACTGTTATATGTGAGCATGAGTTGTTGGAAGTTGAGGAAACAAGAGTAGGTCATAAGTAGTCATTTAGGAATATGAGAGAATGAAAGCACTAGGAGAAAGTGGTATGACTACCTGACAACATTAAGGGCCTACTAGATTTTACTAAGGTGGTGGCTTTGCCAATTAAGTGCCATGAGGAGAGAAAATGGCAAGAGAAACGAGATTATATGTAAGGGAGTGATTATAATAACGGGCCATGGAATTAAGCTGGATAAGATAATAAATAAGGGCTCAAGGGTGTGAAAAGGAAAATATGATGGGATGTTTAAGCATGTCTGAAGAACTGTTGGAATTGAGAAACTAACTGTAAAGGTGGGCCATAGTGATGCAAGAGTGAAAGGCTTTAAATTGATATTATGGAAGGACTTGGGTTATTGGTAATGGCAAGATCTAGCATATGACCTTGAGAGTGGATGACTGAGGAAAAACAGAGACTAAAATCACTGGAAGGGAGGAGGCCAAGGAATGGAGAGGTCAGGGTATCGGAAGAATCCTCTAGGACTATGTGGACATTGAAATCCTCAGGAATTATGTTGGAAAAGTTGAAAATGAGAGCAAGCTTACAAATTAAACCTTTAATCAGTGAGGAAAAGAGACCCACAACATCTGTAAAGGACTGCAACTTGAAAGGTCCTGAGTGAGACAGTCAGATGATCAGAGACTCAAAGCTGGGTATTTTCTGGGAAGTGGGTGGAGGAAAAGAGTTTAGTAGCAGAGCAAGGAAAAGATGTACCACAGCTTCATGCCCCATGATAAAATGAGTATGGGAGAGAAATCAGGTATCACTCGAAAAGGCTGAAGAGGAAAATGATTCTCAGGAGAGAGTTGGAGTTCCTCTATAACAAGAAGGAAAAAGGAACATTCAGAGAAGAGGATGAGGATGGATCTAGAGGAAGGGGCTGGAAGACTGGCCAGGAGTCAAAGAGGACCTGGTGGAAAGATTTCAGAAATCAGGAAGGATAGAAATGGGGGCAGATATGCAGACGGGTATGGCATGGAGGGTAGGGAGTTAGAACTTGGGCTCATCAAGGTAACTGACATAGATGTGAATAAAGACCACCAAAGAATAGGCCTTGAGACCATCAGGACCAAAGTATTAATGAGCCTATTACCAAGGATCATAGGTCCTTCTAGAACACTCAGTGTACTGGGGTTCCTTGTTGACTCCTGTCAGTGGCTGGGAAAAGAGAGGGAGGCTGCACCCAATTAATGAAAATGAAGAGGAAAGTAGAACCCACCACATTCTACAAGGGAATTGACTCCATTCTCATTTCAGGAAAACTGAAAGCGCTTCCTGATGGATTCAGGAGCCATGGAGCCTGTCAATCGCTCTGGCCTCTAATTTTTAATATTTTCAAGATTATGTAGTATGTTGTGTTCTATATGCCTGATCTACCACATGAGAATACAACACCACAGTTGAGAGAGTCAGACATCCTGAGTTCAAAGTCTAGCCCTATGAGTGATGAGCAACTTACCCTCTCGTACTCAGTCCCACTTTCAAGTAAAACTGAAGTAATAGTAGAGAGTTCAGAGGTTATTGTGAGGATTTAGTTAGCATTTGTTTAAATGGCTTCAAATAATTAAGATGAAGTTCTCAGACACTTTAATAATTTAAAATAGTTTGTGATGTATTATCTGAAAAAGAAAAGAAATTTGAATTCTACCTCAGCTTCTTCCCAGTTATGCAATATTAGGCCAGTTATTCAATCTTTTAAAAATAGATGATTTGTAATATCTATTCTACAGAGTTGATAAGAGGTCCTAGTTCTTGTTTCATACGTGATTTGGATTGTTAGTAAATTTGTCACTTGATGTATATAACAAATAAAGCATGTGTTTAAATTAGATACCATAATACAATTTATTAATAAGACCTACCAGCTTCCATGGAACCCTCAGTGGGGTGATACATGGCAATGTGGGGTATAAAAGTAGTGTTTAAACATTACTGTTTTGAATATTATCACAAAAGCATTTCTGGTTACAATCATTCTCGTCTAAATTAGGTGAGCTATAAGTCAAATCATTTTCTACTTGGGGTCCTACTTCAGTACTGTGAAACTTATTTTTTGCACCCCCTGACCCATGTGCCTAAATAGCAAATGATATAATAAAGAACATTTTAATGGATATAAATTCATTTTTCATCTGGGTTAAATCCTTGTGAGGCCAGGGATAAACAACTGCTTTCTTCCAACAAGAAATTATACCTTAAAAACGTCCATCGGTCTGTTTGCCGTACAGCCAGTTCTCCATGTCCTCTAGCAGTCCTTTTGCTCTGAGCAGTGGTTCTGTTCTATACTGCTGAAATGCTTATGACACCAACACTGTGGAAACACTTTCTTATTCAGGAATCAAGTGTTAAGGCTTTGAAGGATCAAGAGTTCAGGGGAGGTTTTTGAGGAGATATTTGACAGGACATCGCCATTGGCCCCCAGTGCAACAGAGCTACATCGAGTCTGTCCTTGTTTTTGGACTGAACCTTCAACATTGTACATTTGAGGAAGACTGAGACCTCTTTGAGTTTTGTTCCACGAAGTAACAAGAGTAACTGTCATGACAAAAATAAATAGTGGCTAAAAAAATAACAAAGCTATTCTGAAGAAAATTTTCATCTCTCAAAGTAATCCTGTGAAAATTAGAGGTAAATGCTTTAAGACCACAGATATTTCTCATTATTGCTTTGTAATTTAGCTATCCTGCTTCAAATTTTTACACAAAGATGTGCGATATGGATAATGTTGATCTTTTTTTTTTTTTTTTTTAAAGATTTTATTTATTTATTTGACAGAGAGAGACACAGCGAGAGAGGGAACACAAGCAGGGGGAGTGGGAGAGGGAGAAGCAGGCCTCCCGCGGAGCAGGGAGCCCGATGCGGGGCTCGATCCCAGGACGCTGGGATCATGACCTGAGCCGAAGGCAGACGCTCAACGACCGAGCCACCCAGGCGCCCCGATAATGTTGATCTTTAGCATTCAATAATCACATTTACTATCAGATGTTATTTGTGCCTTATATTTCAAAGTGGCACAGAAAGTACTGAGTATAAGAATTCATCAGAAGTGTTGACAAGATTTTTAATTCCTTCTGTTTCCTTTGATATTTTTCTTAAGTAGAATATGTAAGCAATGCAGCCCATACGTAAAACACATCTCAGTTTGTTTATTCTGCTTTTTATTGCACATTTGAAAATTAATAATTCAATGTTCTAATATTAGCTGTCATCTTAGCTGTGATAAAATTAATAATTCATCAAAATATCAAACAAATGCTGCCTTTTTTTTCTAGATGAGAAATAGTTCTTTCAGCTTTGAGAAACCATGTTTGATTTTTTTATTTTGGGTCATATGATACTTAGGCATTTAAGTTATAATTGTAATGTGTTCATCTTAAATATAGAAATCTGCATATATCACAATCGATGATAAAAAAAAAATGCTTCCTTATTTTATACTTGGTTATTCCTACCCTAGCTTATTTCTTAGCAGATGAGGATTCCAATAATTCTAATACAAGTGGTGCTTTCAGGGTAATGATCTATCCTGGCTGAGTAGATAGTCCCACCATTACTCCTAATACAAATAGTAAACATTATTAAGAGTAGCCCCTTTAACTATTGTTAAGTATTTAGGTTTCAATGACAGTGTGTCACCCTACCTATAGACCACACTTTGGGAAATGCATAATCTTTGCCTCTTGGTGAAGCATAACTCCCAGATTTGATAGAAGTACTTGGATGTTGTGGACTAGAAATGGTTGTGAGATTAGCAATAAACTTCTATACCTTGAAAGGGTTGTCTTCTTCCAGGGGTCCTCCCTCCTCCTTCTTTCTGGTGACTCTTACCACTGTCCAGGTTGCTGTGTTCCTTCTCTTTAAAAGTGCGTTCAAACCTCATTAGTGTTTGGATTATTCAAATAAGCATGCATTGTAGCATCCACACTAAAACGTGGAATTTTTGAGCCTGTATACCTAGAAGAATTTTTCATACTTTTAATCCGCTATGTGCAAAAGATCCTGATAAATCTGTCAATAGAAACAAAATAAGATGACATGTTAAAAAGCCTATCTTTTCCTCCTACTTTTCACAAAGTAAATGGGTATCTTTATAGCAAAGAGAAGCAATGCTAACAATTTTCCCTCATTTGATAAAATTACAAGAATTCGTTTATCACGAGTTTCTATATAAGGATTCTATTTCAAAAAAGACAGTCCCCACTTTACAGAAGGTAGTGTGTTTGGCCCTATAGGTACCAAAAAAGGAAAATGTAGTCCATTCTCTTAACATAATCTAATATAGCAAGTAGACAAATATTTGTTTAAATTGTGATATGCTATGGAAACACATAAGATGGTTCACTCAATGCAGTGCCATCTTTTCTCATAGACATCTAGGTAATGGAAAATTTTGCCAGGGAATCCATTAACAACCAATTCCAGTTGAGGACAGTAGTGATATTACAATAAAATTTCTCATGAAGTTTTATTCAACCCACATTTGTTGAATAAGGACCTACTATGTGCAAACTACTTGGCCCTGAAGGTGACAGTATGTCATCATATCCTCTGCCCATAAAAAAAGTTTAGAGGTGGTGTATAATGTGCAAAATAGAAGGTGGTTTTTGTAAAAAGAGCTTTATTAACATGATATAAGATTTGAGACAAAAATTTCCTGTGGGCTAGGGAAAAACGTGACCTTCTAGAATACTGAAGGTTATAGTCTAGCTTAAACTTTTAATAAGTAAGATGTTATCACAGAAAAATATGCTCAGACAAACCTAATTTTCTATTCAAAATATTTCATAAGTGTTCTGACAAAGATAGGATTTGTTCATTTCTTCTGTTATCTTGGGTTTTACTTATTTGCTACAGACTACAATACGGGTCTACTCCCAATTCATTTTATTTAGGACCCCAAAATCTCCCCCAGTGTGACCATACTTCATAGCTCTGGGTCTCATGCACATATTTAATAATATGACAATTCTTATCTAACTCTATAATCCTTCAGAAACAGTCTTCCATGTCTGATATGCTTGGTCATCTCACATTAGATGGCAAGAACCTGGAGAGCAGAGGCCTTATGGTTGTAGAATTTTCTTATATATTTCCTTACCCATAGGTGGCCTTCAGTGGATTGGACCAACTTTCTATTGCCTGGAACTGATTTGGGAGATTGAAGGGTCTCAATCTAAAGTCAGGAATTATGGAAAAATAATAAATCTGTTCCCTAATCAAAGATTTTTGTATTACTGTATGCCAGTGCTAAGATCTGAATTTTTATGTCCCCCTCAAATTCATGTTAAAATCCTAACCCAATGCAATACTCATTAGTAGAACTTTGGGAGGTGATTAGGTCATGAGAGCAGAGGCCTCATGAATGAAATTAGTGTCCTTATAAAAGAGACCAGAGGGCTGCCAACTTTCCACCAGGATAAAGCTACAACCTGGAAGAGGGCCCTCACCTGATCATGCTGGCGTCCTGATCTCAGACTTCCAGCCTCCAGAACTGTGAGAAATAGGTTTCTGCTCTCTAGAAGCTACCCGCTGTGACATTTTGTTATAGAAGCCTGAACAGCATAAGACAGGTACCTTGGAGCACACTGGAGCTATAGAGATGAATTGAGATGAATTAAGATATAAGTAAACCAAGCAATTATAGTTCATTCTAAGAACTACATTTCAAGTTACATTAGGTTAAAAATTGTACAAAATCCCACTTTACATTCTTAATCCCATGAAACATTCTCTTATATGTATCTTTCTCTTCTGAGGCAGATAAATAAAAGCTAAAATGAGGAAAGAACTTAATAACTAATAATACAATATGATTGAAAAACATTTGTCTTAGGGAGACAGGAACATTGCACATGTCTATTACATAGCTTAAGTTCTCAGGACTACTTGTCAGAATTATTTTCTCCTGTATACCTTTAGGGCATAGGCTATCCCATAATATTTGAAACTGGCAAGTCAAATTTGCTTAGGAAGTTTCAAAATTACAAACTTTTTGATCTGCTTTTTCTTCTATCAACCACACATATTTATCGAGCTTCATTTTTTTATTAGTATCAAAATCTATTGATTCACAAGATAAATATTGACCTGACCTTGCCTTCACCTCAGTTTATATCTACTTCTTAAGTCAATAAATCTAGAAACCGATCTGACAGCAGTCAATATTAGTTTAAAATTCTTAAAATAGCAGCTTTGCTATAAGATAATAATTCAGTATTTTATAGATTCTGCCTCAAAGAAGCGAAAAGGCAATGTAACTTACCAGTTTGCTACATAAAGCTATTTCTGTTTCAAATACAAGAATTTGGTTTCAAATACAAGAATCTCACTCATGCCAAAGAACATCTCTACTTTAATGCCTATATAACTTCTAATCTCGGACCCAAAGTATTTGAAATACTTTATCCCACTTGCTGGTGGCAATTGAATACTAGTATCTTGCTTTGATTCTAATTATAATTAAGCTAGGTAATTATTCTTCAAATGACTGATGCTTTCTGTTGGGCTCCGTTCCCTCTGGACTGAATTTTACCTGAAGGTATAATAAATATAGTCAACAGCCATACTGGACTTTGGAAGTTAAAGGCAATAATACATTTGTTACCTCATTAATCAGCTTGTTTTTATCTTTTCAAAGTCTAGGAGAAATAAAACCATGGGTCAAGATTTGCATATATTTATACTATAGATAAAGGAGGTAAGCTTAGGGGCCTGGTCGTAACCAAAGCAATGTATTCTACAATTTATTGCTTTTTCTTTTTTAAGGCCACAGCACTCATCTTTTACTTATACTGTTTCCCAGTGCTTTGGGGGATGGATGACATACTCATACTTCAGAATTCCATAATGAAATCTCCCAAAATGCATTTAAAGAAAAGTTAACCTTAATTTTCCACGTAAGTAGCAAGTAAGAAAATTTCATTTTGGAAATAGCCTATACCCAGTTATGTTCTAAAGAAATAGGTTGTGATATTAAAATGTACTTAATCAGACAATCATTTACAGATTGGGAATAAATGATGGGATCAAAACACAAAACATGTTCTCCTATATAGAAGAACATTCCAAAGTGTAATGTGAAACAAAAGTTAATCTTATTCTTTGTCAAGGGCCATCTAACTAGAGGAAAATCATGCACATTGGCCAAAGTATGCAAGGGAGATACAAATACTTCAGGAAATTCTGATGTCACAGTATTGAAATCACATTAGAAAACCTTGTGAGTGGTGCAAAGTTAATAACCCCTCCAGTAAGTTTTAGTTTGAAGGTAGATATCTTATCTTGTTTATATTCATGATTTTACATGTATGTAACATACTTTGCATATACGTGGCTCTGAAATTCCGTTACCATGACAAACTCACGCAAATGATTTTTATTCCATGTAGATTTAGAAGAGACTTAGTAAATACAGAAACCACCTATAAGTCTTGATCATGATGTGACATGATTTGCCACATAATATGATTAGAGCCAGGGTCATGAAGAAAAGCCTCCTAGGTAATTAGAATGATAAGGTTAGTATTATTCTTTCATTTATTAACTTTTAATCCCACTGTTCTTACAAGTTGCTATTTCATTTTATCCTGTACTATTTCTTATAATCTTTTCCAGCTCTGTAATTGTGTGTTTACCCTGAATTTAGCATTATAAAAATATTAATACCTCATTGAAAAGAGAATTTAGGCAAGGTATTTTGAAATTATCAGTTACATAACTGTTGTGAATTGCATTTTGGTAAGTTTTGATAGTAATATAAAAGGTAAGGAAAATAATAATCCTAACCCCTATCCAAAAGG
Organism: Phoca vitulina; assembly: GCF_004348235.1. Lineage (NCBI taxonomy): Eukaryota > Metazoa > Chordata > Mammalia > Carnivora > Phocidae > Phoca > Phoca vitulina. The sequence continues at coordinate 83,133,686 of NW_022589704.1, forward strand.
ATTAAAAAAAAAAAAAGTTAAAGGGAACTCCTCATCTAATTATTCAGCTCCCTTTCTTCTCGTATCTAAAAAACTGAAAATGGTTAAAGAGATACCGTTATTTCCAGAGAACTGGCATTTGAAATTCAACAAAATGTATTCTCCCCTTACCTAGAATTCTTTATATTTTTTGTATTTAGTTTTGGTTAACAGAGTGCTGCTTACAGTATCTCTCATTTGTGTAAGTGAAAAATAACTATGTTTTTATTACTTAAAATATTACAAAAAGGGACAATATGCTAAAAATATGCAGTGAACAAATATCATCTGTACAGACTGGAAGAGAACCTTCATAAATTAACCTTATTAGTGCATTACTGTAAGCGAATGCCAAAAAAGCTCCTAATTTGCATTAAGATAGATTTTTCAGGTTGGCTGCATGATTTAATTAAAGAAAAGATTAAGAATCATTAAACAAGCTGCTCTACCTTGCAATAACAGAATTCATATCTGATTCAGGTTAACGAAAACACAGATGGTGATTCAGTAACTGTTGAGTTGCTGTAACAGAATGAAAATGATCCCATTAGTTCTCTGGAAATGTGAGGGAATTTGGAAATTAGTATGCAGATACATTGTATGGTGCTAGACAGCTTGGTCTGCTCGGATCATCGCTGATTATACTTTGTTTGGGTTGGCAACACTGAACTTAATAAATGAAAAAATGTTCCAGTATACCACAGTTGGAAACTGTTCAAGGTTGAAATAGGTGTGCAGGCTTTCAAAAGGAGAGAGTTAAGTAAACAAATGTCAATCAATTCAGAGCTGGCAACTTTTTTTTTTTTCTCCCCCTTTAAGGAATATGTCTGTTCTTGAGAAGCAAGTGTCATGAAAATGGAAACCCTTTACTGGATACATATGTCTGTGTGGTATTTATTATTACAAAAGTATTTTAAATGCATAGTATCACCTTGAGAGAGATGTGCAAGCATTTTCATAGCTTTTTTTCAGGCATAAATAGAAAAATTCAGTCACTATGAGGATTATTTTTCACAAAATCAATGTAATTCTGATGGAAAATGTTATGACAGGATAAAAAAAAAGTGTAAGTATAATGGCTATTGAAAGTTTAAAGGTGTCAGTAAGGACCACAAAGTAATCCTCAAGGAGCCTTTTGGGAAAGAACAACTTAAACGAGTAGCATAGTCAATCACAGCAGCTGACAGCCATAGCATTGCCTTCAAGAGCTCAGCTACACACAGAGCCTTCATTTTTAACACGTGCTTCATGCCATCAGTCTGGGTGCTCACTGTCTGACCCTACGGAACAAATCTCAGTGACTGTGCAAAAGCCCATTTGGACAGAGTCTTCAAGTCAAATGATCCTATTCTGCTAACTCGTTACGATAAAAATGGAGGTGAGATGTTCTAGATTAAAATCTTCCCAGAGTATTGAACTGCACCAAAAACTTTATCCTACATGTGCAAATCATCTTAAAACATTAAAAAATGATATCAGATAGTAATGGACATCCCACACTTTTAATGTGATAATACTAATCTTATGGACATAATCCCCTTTTCAGAATTAGCACAAGGCTTTTCTCTGGCCATTACTATTTATTTAATTAAACTTCTAAAGAGATTTATATTGCCACTTTTTTCTAAAACTTATTAGAACTTGTACTACTATACATTGTAGACTATAACACTTGCCAACATTTAAAAGTACACATATGACAAACATGAGGGTCTTAGTTACAAGTGACACCCCTTCTTGTCCCCCCATTATAAGCCCTTTTTATGGCTTTCAAACTAGATCTATAAGGAAATCATACTAAGAAGAAATGCTACAAAATACTTTCCACACAGTGCAGATACAAACTCAGTATCTGTGATTATAAAGGCCTCGATACACCTCCATTCCTTTTAACGACAACTTTATCTGCTTGGTCTTAAAAAAAAAAAAAAAAATCCTGTAATTATAATTTCCCCACAGAACCTATACATACTTGATATGCAGTGCATCAAGTAAGACACTGGATATATGAATTGTACATGCAATGTATGGTACTACTTTAAGTTGAGATGCTTAAGAAAAAAAATTGATCAAGTAGCTACTTGCCACTACATTATAGCATTGTCATTGTTACAGATCTAATGGAAGCCACCTTCACACTAAATGTACAGTGATCTTTTTAGCTACATTTACACATGATTATCTGAAGATTTGCAGTCAGTCTCCTCCCACAATGTTCAATAAGGATTTCAAGTAGACTTTTTTTTTTTTTCCTTGTATAATGCCAGTTTTATCTCCATGTCTGAATATTCTGTAGAAAGACTAGAGTTTGACCAAAAGAACAAAGAATCCAATCAAGAAATGGGCAGAAGACATGAACAGACATTTTTCCAAAGAAGACATCCAAATGGCCAACAGACACATGAAAAAGTGTTCAATATCGCTCGGCATCAGGGAAATCCAAATCAAAACCTCAATGAGATACCACCTCACACCAGTCAGAATGGCTAAAATTAACAAGTCAGGAAATGACAGATGTTGGCGGGGATGCGGAGAAAGGGGAACCCTCCTACCCTGTTGGTGGGAATGCAAGCTGGTGCAGCCACTCTGGAAAACAGTATGGAGGTTCCTCAAAAAGTTGAAAATAGAGCTACCATATGATCCAGCAATTGCACTACTGGGTATTTACCCCAAAGATACAAAAGTAGGGACCCGAAAGGCTACGTGCACCCCGATGTTTATAGCAGCAATGTCCACAATAGCCAAACTGTGGAAAGAGCCAAGATGTCCATCAACAGATGAATGGATAAAGAAGATGTGGTATATATATACAATGGAATATTATGCAGCCATCAAAAGGAATAAGATCTTGCCATTTGCAACGACGTGGATGGAACTGGAGGGTATTATGCTGAGCGAAATAAGTCAAACAGAGAAAGACATGTATCATATGACCTCACTGATATGAGGAATTCTTAATCTCAGGAAACAAACTGAGGGTT